>NW_028246277.1:0-24128 GCF_964263255.1 Lissotriton vulgaris
GTAATACAGCACTAAGAACCCTCCACCAAATGTTAGAGGATGATCACTCACAAACTATGCTGATACAGCACAAAGCTTCACTTAAAAAATTGTAATGGGCCATTGAAAAGGCAGCAGGATGATGATTTGAGAGTCAAGCTGCTCTGTTATCTGAGAAGGAATGACAGCGCATGATTTTGGGAAACTGTGAACAAGCTTTTGCATCCAGCCCAAGGAGTTATTAACTCCCACTTGTCAATGGAAACATGGGCTATGTCTTGCTAGACCATTTTAACCACTAAACAACTTGTGGTACCAATAGCCTGGCCCCTGACCTATCAAATAGAGGGGGCCCAACAATCACAACCCAAGGGCATATCAATTAACAATGCTCCACTCCAGCCAACAGTAGCCCTCCTAACAAGACTCTTCAAACAACTGCAGGAGCAATAGAATGGCTGATAATCGGGAGCTGGCAATAGGGGCCTGGGCTCAAATGGTATCTTACCTGCTCTCTTCCAGTTTGATACAGTCTTCTGGGCATCAAACCTCGAACCAGTTTTCAACCACATCCTTTCAGAAGGAAGTATACTAGCATCATGGAGAGGGTCTATAATCTCCCCAACTATCATCCAATAGTTCTTGACAATGAGGCCATATACTGTGCGAGAACACTGCTAGAATAATGAATAACCTAGGCCTCAGAGATCACAGAAATCTCATTAAATCAAATGGACCTCCCCAAATTGATAAGAATTACAACCAACAAAATGACCTTATATCTACTGATTTATTGAGTAAATCACTACCTCTACAGCCTAAGGGTACATAGGTGCAGATGAAGTTGGGCACTGGATCTCATCTCTCCTGGTAAATTCCAACTACCAAAGGCTCAAAACAGGTTCAGTCTTTTCTTGGCCGACTTAACACCCAAATTGAACATCAGTGACTCTCAATATACCAAACTAGCATAGTTCTTTCTAGTCTCTTGTACATGGAAGACTTAGCCTTACTAAGCCACAATAAGGTAGGGGTTACAGTCGTTACTTAACATCACGCTAGAATACTCCATACAAAACAGCTTGGACATTAACATAGACAAAACTATAACTATGTCAATTAATAATGTAGGAAGACGGATCCTGAGCTGGTACACGGGCTGGATGCATCTCAAATCAGTAACCGAATATAAATACCTTGGAGTTATCATTGACAAAGATGGGTCATTTATCCACCAGAAAGAAACTGCGAGAAAGAAATGGAATGGACTGGCCTTAACCTTTAAAAAATTGAAGAGGCAACTATCCTTACACCACTCCTCCAAATAGTCCAAGCAGAGCTACTGCCCACTATAAATTTATGGGAGCAATTGCATCTGTTGGCATCCGTGGGAGAAATACGGGGACTGGTTTGAATGGACTCAGACCCCCGCTTCGCTGGACTGCTAGTTGGGCCATTAGTTGAGTTAGGACCATAGTTGCATCTGCCGTCTCTGTTGCCTCTGTTCGTAAACTTTGCAATGTTTGTAAGGTCTGAGGATCTTTGCCCGTTAGAATGTCTGCCTCAGTTCTCATGAGACCCGATTGTTTGGGTCTAGTTGTTGGAGTCCCGCTACATAAAGGATCTACAAAGTAAGAGTCCCGTTGGCCTTAACAGTAGCGAGGAGTTGGCAGTACATTTGTTGGAGTGATTATAACTCCTATCTTGACTTGCTCTTCTTTTTTCTTTCTCTCTTCATTCTTTCCACCTTTCTCCTTTCATCTTTCTCTTTTCCCAGTCCTTTGCATTATGCATTTAATGTGTTTGATTAATTTTGCTTGGTACTATGAATCTGTATATGAGCACTTATTTGCTTAGAAGATATTATGCTTAACACTGCCTTTGTAGCCAACTTGATTTATTGGCTAATGATTTTTATACACATAAATTGCATCCGGGTATAATCATGTTGGGAACCTAAACCCATCCAGGGCGAGATTACGGACAGAATTATGAAAAACATATTTGTTTTCATAATTAGATGTGGCCCAAATAGGCATTAATTTTGACTTTTTCATTAGATTGATGAATTCACAAAAGCATAGCAATGAGATAAAGTCATTGGGACGGTGTATATTATGTATATTCACTAAACCCGGATTCCGGAATTGACATTGTAAGATGGCGGAATTCTCTATGCTTAGTAAGCACTGTCATGTTTAATTGGTCCTTTAATTGTTTTTACTACCAGGAAAATGACAACGTTTGTGTACAGAAAATGCATATATTAAAAAAATGGCGGCACCGGCGTTTCGTGCAAACATTGAAGAAGGCGGTTGCCGAAACGTGTCTGTGTGCCCCGAGTTCATTTGATGAATAAAGACTTTGGAACTTGCCCCCGTGAGTGCTGTTATCCTTTGAGGGTACGATTACCAGGTGGAGCTGGTAGCAAGATATAGAGGAGGGAACACCCCCGCTTGACAGGCACCCGTTTGTGTGTACATGGCGCTGGAATATATATATATATATATATATATATATATATATACGTGAGTTTTGAAAAGTGGTAAGTGTGTTCTCCACATAAAATTACATCAATTTTCAAGATTAATATCCATTCTTTCCCGATCATAATATGGAGGACAGAGACATTTTTGTTTGAAGCCCAAGAGGTCCAGAGCTTCGAGTGTGTCTCCACCCACCCATCAAGATCACTTATTCAAGTGTTGTTCAAAGCCTTAAATTCTTGGACCTTTGCTACTCCATCCACTTCTAAATATATATACGTGAGTGCCTCGTTGGCGAGCCCCTAGACCAAGGGTCTCCAAACCGTTCCTGGAGGGCCGGATCCATGCCAGATTTTTAAAATTACTACATGTATCTTAATGGGGATATCCAAAAAATCTGGCATGGATCCGGCCCTCCAGGACCGGTTTGGAGACCCCTGCCCTGGACCTTCAATTGAGAGGAGTAATATGCGGCACTGGCTGAGGTGGAGAGGAGGTTTCAACGCGAGGAAGTCGGGAGACATTCAGCGCAGGTACTGTGTTCTCTACGATAAGCATGGGGCCGCACTCAGGATGTCAAAAGAAAGGATTTCTGGTTCTGGACACCGGACAAAATATTGTCGCGGTGAGGACTGTGGGCTCTTATTGCTTTTATGGAAAGGACTTCTCTGACCTTTGAGTTATTTACCCCTGTGCTGACCTTGGGATTTCATCTCATCATGTATACCGGAAACTGACTTCTAAGAGCAAGGTGACATTTTTCATATTAACAGCACTATGCCGGAATGTGTCATTTAAAGAGATGGTATTTGCCTGGTCATTACGTTTTCCGGCAACAGAACCTATTAGGTATAATTGATGTGTGGCATAGACGGTTTTGTATATTTTTATTTCAGCTGATTTCAGTATTGAAAATGCTTTATTTTAACCTTATATTGTCGTTTTAGGAGTGAGGCTGCACGTATTCAAGGTACATCAGTGTCACATTGAAAGGAAACCCGAGTCCGTGAAAAGTCATTACCAATTTGTATTTATTAAAATGTTAAAGATTAACTGATGTTTGACAGCAGCAGCGCCAGTCTTCACTAAAATCAATTGGTGATGCCTAAAGTAGTGTTGCAAATTTGCTGCCTCACACTTATGTGAAATATGTTATGCAATGTGCTTAAGTAATTACGATGTCTTTTCATGCCCCAATGCTATTTGTATTCATGTGCCTCATTTAAGTTCATGCCAAACGCGATGGGCCCGATTCACAGAACTAACTTAAGACAAAATCCTAAACTTACTACTTTTGGTATTCACAGAAGTTAGGATTTTGTCTTAAGTTTGTCTTAAGACAGACTTAAGACAGACTTAAGTTAGGATTTTGTCTTAAGTTTGTCTTAAGTCTGTCTTAAGTTTGTCTTAAGACAAACTTAAGGCAAAATCCTAACTTCTGTGAATACCAAAAGTAGTAAGTTTAGGATTTTGTCTACATGAGCCCCCTCGCGGCCATCGCACGCCAACACAACCTCAACATAATCTCCTACGCCGACGACACCCAGCTGATCCTCTCCCTGACCAACGACCCCGCCGCCGCCAGAGCCAACCTGCACAAAGGGATGAAAGATGTAGCCGAGTGGATGACGACCAGCCGCCTGAAACTGAACTCAGACAAGACGGAGGTCCTCATCCTGGGCTCCGCCTGGGACGACTCCCGGTGGCCCCCCGCCCTGGGCACCGCACCCAAACCGACGGACCACGCACGCAACCTGGGCTTCATCCTGGACTCCTCCCTCTCCATGACCAGACAAGTCAACGCCGTCTCCTCGTCGTGCTTCAACATCCTGCGCATGCTACGGAAGATCTTCTGGTGGATCCCCACCGAGACCAGGAAGACTGTCACCCAGGCCCTCGTCACCAGCCGACTGGACTACGGCAACGCCCTTTACGCCAGAACCACCGCCAAGCTCCAGAAGAGACTCCAGCGGATCCAGAACGCCTCAGCCAGACTCATCCTCGACATCCCACGAAACAGCCACATCTCCGGACATCTGAGAGACCTGCATTGGCTCCCCGTCAACAAAAGAATCACCTTCCGTCTCCTCACCCACGCACACAAAGCCCTACACGATCAAGGCCCGAGCTACCTCAACAACCGAATCAACTTCTACACCCCCAAACGCCTCCTCCGATCAGCCAGCCACGCCCTCGCCTGACCCAAGACCACCTCTCCTTCAGGAAGAAGCTCAAGACCTGGCTGTTCGAGCAGTAACGGCAACCCCCCCCCCCCCCCCCCCAGCGTTTTGAGACCCTACGGGTAAGTAGTGCGCTCTATAAATGTCTTTGATTGATTGATTGAAGTTAGTTTTGTGAATCGGGCCCGTAGTGTTTTCTTTATGTTGACTGATCAGTGAAATGTTAAAAGCAACTCCCTACTGAGGTGTAGTCAGATTGAGAAAGGCTGCAAGACAGCTGAAACGCGTCTCTGATGGTTCTTTTAACTTGCTGGGTCGAGGAAGGCCCACTGCATTAAACAGTTTGAATACTTTCAGTCTTCGTGTGCGAGCTCTTCTGTTCAACACGGCGGATTTGCAATTAACTGACTAAATACAAAATATTGCACAAGGCAGACAGGAGTCCGTTTCCGTATCTATCTCTGAGGGATTGGGATGCTGAGGATTTGGTAATTGTGGATATATATATATTACCTACTGGCTATCGCCAGTAGGTATATATAGTTAGGATTATTTGTCTATGGAACTTTTGAAAATTCTATGTCTAATAACTTTGGCGTTTGTGGACGGAATCGGCTGAAATTTTCAGGAAAATGGCACATTTTGTTTCTGAGCAGCCCCCGAAAATTTGGGGGGGTTTCGTCAAGGGGGGGCCAAAAAAAAGGGGGGGTCCCAAAACGCGTTTTTCCCATGTTAATTTCCATAGGGCCTTTGGCCTCACTTTTAGCTCGAACGGCTGAATGGATTTGCACGAAACTTGGCAAAATTGTAGGGACTGTTAGCCCGATGTGCCTCTGCTAGGTCTCAATATATGTGCTCCAGTGGATTTTGAGAAATTAACGTTCAAAACAAGATATATATCTGTAACAGCGCTCCGGGCTGCGCTCCGGTCCGCTTACTTTTCGCGAAACGGAACTTTGCGCGCAGAAAGCTGATTGGCTCTCCGGTGTCTGTCAACATTCTAAACAGTCCGGAGCGGCCGCCATCTTATCTCTCGGTAGGATCGAGAGAGAAGAAGAGGTGAAAAACGAAGGGGGAATTTAATGAAAGGGGGCAAGGTATACCTCTCTTGACCCCCTAGGAATGATGTTGGGGTTATTAAAGGGTCCCGTGGGGAAAATAAAAAAAAATATATTTTTCACGGTAGAAGCGCTTCCCGGGCCGCGAACTGGGCCGCAAACTGGTAGCGAAACGGGAATTCGCCATTTTGTGTTTCGTTTTAATTAAATTACTAGGTATAAGGGGGTGCGGGAGACGTATCCTGACCCCTTATGTTTTCTGAGGGTGGCTGAGGAGGCTCATATATGTTGATACATGTCTTCCAGCGGCTGTGCGTGAGCTTTTTTTTTTTTTTTTTGCTGCGTGACGTCTGTTAACGTTCGATTCGATGGAAATCAGGAAGTGTTGACCACCATTTTGTCACTGCGAGTAAATATTTTGTTATAAATGAATCCTTATTGATAAACATTGTCTGCGCCATCTTGCCTTTTTGTCCAATGCCACAATTTTGTCGTGCACGGCAGCCATTTTAGATGCCTTGACCAGACCCACTCTCTGTGCGCTGTCGATTCTCAGCACGGCTCCCCACCCTCACAAGCATCTCCCCCACGCACTGGTCACCCCCGCTCTCTCTCTCATGCATGGGCCATATACTTCTCCCCATCTGCGCTGCTCTTCCCTGAGAATCACACCCTGTGCCCGCCCGACACCTCCCTTTCACCCTATTCACTACCGCACCCTCTGACACTCCTCTTCCTCTGTGTCCGATTGTCCAGGCCGGACCCAGGCTATCACCTAGCCCTGCGGATGTAGTTTATGGCCCCAGCTGTAGAGAATCCAGACATACCAACCCTCCCGATTCAGGCGTGAGACTACTGATTTCAGTGCTAGTCTCCCGCCTCCCGATTTCTGCAAGCAAAAACCCGGGGGCATATTACCAACAACTAGCGATAATTTTTGTCTCTAACTTGTTTAGAGACAAAAATTATCGCCGCACATCGGCGATTTTTATCGCAGATAAACCTTGCTATTAGCAAGGTTTATCGCAAATGCGATAAAAACGGCCGCAATGCATGAATATCGCTGAAAAGTCAGCGATATTCATGCATTATCGAGCAAATGCTCTTAGCCATGTTATCCACCTCCCATTGGATAACATGGCTAAGAACTGCTCAGGTCAGGTGTTAGCTTTTGGAGATATTCGCGCTTAGCGCGAATATCTCCAAAAGTTGGTAATAGGAGATAGCGATGTTAGGGACTGTTTCCAGTCGGTAACATCTTGGCACGCCCACTTTGCATGTCATTAGTGATAAATATCACTGACATGCAAAGCGGGGCCCAAGATGGTCGCTATCTCCTTTTAGCTGTCACTAACTGGTGTTAGCGACAGCTTGGTAATAGGGAGATAATTTTATCTCCGCTTTCTTGGCTTTTAAAGCCAAAAAAGCGGAGATAAACCCCCTTGATAATATGCCCCACGATTCCTCGGGGGTTTCAGCTGACAGGGCTTGGTATTGTGTTACGTGGTAATTTTTCCAGGAAACGTCAGAGGGTCGATGCAGGGGTTCTAGAAGGGGTGATAAACCATTTAAGTACTCGGGGCGGCGGTGTGTGTGTGTCCTCTTTCAGGAGCTGGCGGGGGGGGGCACTGTGTAGTAAGCTTGTATTTAGTATATTGTACCTTTCCTTGTTATCTCCCTTGCTGCTCAGCCTGTGTGAGTGAGCTTGGAATGTTGGTATGTGTGATGTGTGAATGGAATGCTGGTATGCCTGTGTGGAGTGACAGTTGGAGTGGATGGGCTGAGCGGCAAGGAAGCTGTTCCTGGTGGGGCTCTCCCTTTGGGCTTACTTACCTATGATGCTAATGCTTGATACTTATATCCATCTAAGATAGTATCAATAAAGCACTCATCTTGAAGAATACCTATGGCTCATTGGACTTATTACATTTGGCGTCAAGTGGTTTTGTCACCTATTTTAAAAAAAATTATTTCTCCGCAAGTTTTAGTAAGGATCCTAAATTTGCATTGTAATAGCTTCTTGGCTATGTGGCCTTACACCGTTAAGTGGACTGGTCACCTGTTTGGGGAAATGTTTGGTTTGGGTATAGCTTTATGGCTATGTGACATTACACCGTCAAGTGGATTTGTCACCTATTTTTAAAAATGATTTCTCCGCAAGTTTTAGTAAGGATTCTAAATTTGCATTGTAATAGCTTCTTGGCTATGTGGCCTTACACCGTTAAGTGGGGTGGTCACCTGTTTTATTTTAAATAATTTACTGGCACATTATATTGGCATGTTTGGTTAGGGCAGTGCCATGGTTTAGAGTATTTGTTTTTAATAGCCTACTGGCTATAGGTGTTATTCCACTGTTGTGTGAATATGTTGCTGGATGGTATGCATATATAAGTTTAGATGGCCGACAAGCTATACGATATTCCACGGGGATATCTTACTTGATGTATACATTTTTATTGCTTATATGCGATGTGATATTGTAATATCACCTACAGTGATTCTACGTCTTTTCTTTAATTTTCAGTTGGATTGTTTATTTCTCTGTGTGTAGAATCTACTGTTGTATGTTCCTGACAGTGTGTGATTTTCACTCTTTTTCTAATTTTCTCGTATGTGATTTCACACTTATTTACTGTCCTGTTGGATTATGTTTAAAATCTAACTGAGTGTTGTCATCTTCTTTTCTGTTCATTATCTCTAGTGTCTCTTACTTGGATTTTGTGTTGGATCGCGACCAACCTTTTTCTTTGTATGTGGGAGTACTTTTTCTTGTTCTTTTCATTGTTTTCTATTTTCTCCTTTAGTTGATGTTCACTGTTTGTCATCTGCTTACTAGTCTGGCCTACTGGTTTGTGTTGATGGTAACTCTGATCTCAAGTTCTTGTTCTTATTTTAGTCTTGCTACTTATTTTCCACTTTCTTCTTCTTTTTTGCATTTCCTTGATTTATTCTGTTTCTTCCTCAAATCTTTCTTGCGAGTCGTGTCTTTAATTGTATTTATCTTACGTCTTGCATTTTCTATTTCTTCTCCGTTAAATGGGAAAGTTAATTTATTTAATGCAATGTTTTTCCTATGTTTACTGATGTTTTATGCTTTGGACTTTCACATTTCTTTTGTTGTTGTTTATAAGGGGGAAGGTATGTAGTATGCTTGTATTTAGTATATTGTACCTTTCCTTGTTATCTCCCTTGCTGCTCAGCCTGTGTGAGTGAGCTTGGAATGTTGGTATGTGTGATGTGTGAATGGAATACTGGTATGCCTGTGTGGAGTGACAGTTGGAGTGGATGGGCTGAGCGGCAAGGAAGCTGTTCCTGGTGGGGCTCTCCCTTTGGGCTTACTTACCTATGATGCTAATGCTTGATACTTATATCCATCTAAGATAGTATCAATAAAGCACTCATCTTGAAGAATACCTATGGCTCATTGGACTTATTACACACTGCCAGCAACTTCCAGGCCAGGCAGTGTTCAACACTTGCATCACCCTTTCTCTGCCTGCTATTGCGCTCCATGCTTCGGAAAGGTAAGAAAAAGAACGTGCATTTGAGTTTGAAATGTCCGATCCTGTAGCAGTACACTTGCAAAGCCCACACATGACAATAACCCGATTCAAGGCCCCATTCACCCGATTTTTTAAAAATATATAGCACTCCAACAAAGTGGGATTATAAAACTTTATTAACTTTTAAATATAACGAACGGAACAAAAACTGTAACAAACATTTAAACATTTTTGACAAAAAAAGCAACAATGGTCAGAAGCTGTCTTTTGTGCGAATAGTCCCAAGGCAGCACAACGTGCTGAGTTCTGGACGGCACCCAGGTGATGTCACCTGGGTGCCGCACTGGTTTTTGGGATCCTACAATGCAGCAAAGAAAAACAGCGTGGGGCGTCCCGGGTGGTGCGGAGGAGGCCTCGTCAGTAGCGGTCTGTTGTGCGAATAGTTCCAAGGCAGCAGAACGCGCTGAGATGTTGATGGCACCCAGGTGATGTCCAGTAAACTGCTGCACTGGTTTTGGTATCCTACAATGCTGCTCCGAAAATTGGCGTAGGGCGGCCCGGGGGGGGGCGTGGGGGAGGCGGCGTGAACGGGCCTCCCCAGGTGGCGGCCATCCAGCTCAGTTGCGCCCGCTCTTGCGGCTACAGCGTCTCGCTCACCATGTTGTTGAGTTGCTCCCACTCTTGCAGTGCAGCGATAGGCGGCTGCCACATGACTCTTAAAATGGCGGACGGCTCTTCGGTTTTGGGCCTGGTCCACTAAAATGGCCCTGGGACACCTTGGAACTCGGACGCTTGCCTGCTAGGGCTTGGGCTCCATTCCTGAAAGCGTCCCCTCAGCCGTGAAGATTCTACAAAAGTCTTGGGGGCCCTCGACTCCTGCAGGCTTTCGGTGGGGAGCGGCTGCCATGATTGCTCGCGGAATGACCACGACGGAGCCACGAGATGGTGGTGCTCTCATGCTGACGCCAGCTTCAGTCTGAATCATCCAGAAACAAGGTGGGGCTTTCATCGTTTGGGAAAAAAAAATGTTCTAAACCAATGAAAAGTGTTATTTTTAGGTCATATGACCAAGCCTTCCACCTTTAGGAAACCAAAAGTAAAATGAACCAATGAAAAGTTTTATAAACAAGTCACATGACCTGCTATGCGGCATAGGGCTACAAAAAGCGTAGAAAATCCGTTGGCACGTGAGGCGGCGTCAGTAGCGGACCGATGTGCGAATAGGCCGAAGGCAGCACAACGCGCCGAGATCCGGATGGCACCGAGTTAGTGTCCAGCAAGTTGCTGCACTGGTGTGGCTATCCTACAATGCTGCGCCGAAAGTCGGCGTGGGGCGCCCCGTTGGCCTGTGAGGTCGCGTCAGTCAGTGGGGGCTGTGCGTCTCCCCCAAGATGGAGGCTCCTCGGCTGCAGTGCGGCGCCCCTTAGCGTTTCACTCGCCGTCCAACTGAGTTGCATCCGCACTTGCGGCTACAGTAGGCCAAAGGCAGCACAACGCGCCGAGATCCGGATGGCACCGAGGTGGTGTCCAGCAAATTGCCGCACTGGTGTGGCCATCCTACAATGCTGCGCCGAAAGACGGCGTGTCCAGCTGAGTTGCGGTCACTCTTGCGGTACAGTGACTCGAACGCGCAGAGATCCGGATGGCACCGAGGTGGTGTCCAGCAAATTGCCGCACTGGTGTGGCCATCCTACAATGCTGCGCCGAAAGACGGCGTGTCCAGCTGAGTTGCGGTCACTCTTGCGGTACAGTGACTCGAACGCGCCGAGATCCGGATGGCACCGAGGTGGTGTCCAGCAAGTTGCCGCACTGGTGTGGCCATCCTACAATGCTGCGCCGAAAGACGGCGTGTCCAGCTGAGTTCCGGTCACTCTTGCGGTACAGTGACTCGAACGCGCCGAGATCCGGATGGCACCGAGGTGGTGTCCAGCAAGTTGCCGCACTGGTGTGGCCATCCTACAATGCTGCGCCGAAATTCGGCGTTGGGGTGCCACGTTGGCTTATGAGGTGATGTCAATAGTGGACCGATGTGTGAATAGGTCGAAACCAGCACAAGGCGCCAAGATCCGAATGGCAAGTCCTGGATGTTCAGTGCCATAGTTGAGAGTTCTGAGCAGTGCTTGTAAGACTGTCTGAAGCTTATTTGCACCTGCTGCAGCTTCACTATTGCCCTGGTGTGGCCAAAGGTCGCACATGACAAAGGCGGCCGGCTCCCGAGGTCCGACTGAACTTTTTTCCTTTTCCTTTTTGCTTCTTGTCCCACAATCCGTTTCATCTGAAGACATGACCAGGTCCCTGAATGTGTGCAGGGGGACGTTATTGATTGAATCAAAATGGCGGCTTGACACAAAGCTGACTCAAGCGTTGCTGTTGATGCTATACAGACAAAAATTGGTTTTCAGTTTGTACATTCTTCAGGATTTTTTTTTCCATCCAAGGCTGATTGAGAGTTTGTAGAAAAATGGCTTCAGATTTTCCACATACTACTCTTCAACATTCTTCCTAAATGTAACAATGTGAGATTCACTAGGAGAACAGCTGTTTATGTTTCCTTTCAAAATGCTGCCAACAATATTTTCTGAATGGAAGACACCATCTTGTAGCATAAAGGGCCGAAAGGGGTTCTGGTCTGGCCGATGGTTGGTGGAGACATTTTGACTATATCTTGGACCTGCCCGGCCTCGCCCAAAATGGCGCCGGTATAAATGGGACTCGTAACTCATTGTTGTGTACTGGTTGAACAACCTTGATATCACGAGATATGAATGCAGTTTTGATGCTCATGGCGGGCGGGGACGAGAATTGATTGAATATTTCGACATCCCTATTGATATTAAGTTCTGATGTGTTATTGATTACTGTACTATTGAAAGTTCGAATTAACGTCACCCATGGTACTTGCACGCAAATGTATATCTAGATAACTTTTTTTGTAAGTGGCCCTGTCGTATTTTAATTACAAAATGTACGTCCACCGATTCCGCAACTGTTATACACCTTAGTTCTTGCAACCTAATGGCTCGTTCGTTACGTTCCTCTATAATGTAAATGTCTCCTCATCATATACGATTTCAGTTTGCTCCGTGGCCGGCCCACGTGGTTATAGGCCCGTATTTGTATACTGACATTTTCACAATAAAGGTTTTTAAAACAAAACATGGTAGTAGTATTTACATTGGTAAAGTTTTTACTTTTAGTCACTGTTCTCGAATCAGTAAAAGGCAAGTGAAATAAAGCAGTCCAATTACATGACGGATAAAAGGTATAATATGTAGGAACGCAGTAAAGATAAATGGTCAATGGCAGTTGTGTTTTCCACTCCTGCAACATAAAGTGATCGATAAGAATCTGATAATCAGGCGTATCCGCGACTAAGACAGCAGGCCGAGTCTCTTTTACTCAACGGCTCCGTCATGGAACGAAGAAACGCCCTTTTTCTCGAAAAAGGAATATATTTTACTTGCAGGACAGTTGTAAATTTTCGGGGAAAGTACATTAGCCTGGAATATTATAACATATATGTTTTAAAAAAAAAAGTTCGAAATCAATAAAAAGCGTATTTTTTAGGTCATATGACCAAGCTTTTCATTATTAAAATAACAAAAGTAAAATGAACCAATAAAAAGTTTTATTAACAAGTCACATGACCTGTTATGCTTACGTTACGCGCTGCGCGCCGCGCCCCGGATCACTTCCGGGTGCGCTAACGCGGCGTGTCATATAACGCATTACGCGACAAAGTAGGTCAAGAATATAGTCAAAATGTCTCCACCAACCAGCGTTCGGAACACAACCCCTTTCAGCAGTCCAAAAAGTTCTGTAAAATGACAACAGAGGGGACAGGCAACAAGAACCATCAGTCAAAGAGGGGAGGGCAAGTTCTTCTCTACCGGGTCATGTTGGGGCGCTACCGGAACTGATCGAATTGGTAGTCTACAGTGTTTCTGGATGTTTCAGACTAAAGCTGGCGTCAGCATGAGAGCACTACCATCTCGTAGGTCCGTTGTGGCCATTCCACGAGCAAACATGGCAGCCGCTCCCCACCAGAAGCCTGCGGGAGTCGGGGGCCCCCAAGACTTTTGGAGAATCTTCACGGCTGAGGGGACGCTTTCGAGAATGGGACCCAAGCCCTATCAGGGAAGCGTCCGAGTTCCAAGGTGTCCCAGGGCCATTTTAGTGGACCACGCCCAAATCTGAAGAGCCGGCCGCCATTTTGAGAGTCCTGTGGTAGTCGCTTATCGTTGCATCGCAAGAGCGGGAGCAACTCAACTACATGGTGAGCGAGACGCTGTAGTTGCAAGAGCGGGCGGTAAACAGCTGAATGGCGGAAGAGGCACAGTGTAGCAAAAGCGGGCGGAATGGCAACTAAAACGGTAAAGGGGCGCCCCACTACAGCGTGTCTTCAGGTCAAACGGATTGTGGGACAAGGTCCAGAATAGAAGAGTCATCAAAAGGCAAAAAGTTTCGCCGGACCCCGGGAGCCGGCCGCCTATGTCGGGGGCGATCTCAGGCTACACCGGTGCTATAAGACTTGGGGAGGGGGTCGGAGCCAAGCGTCTTCTCCGAGTCCATGGCCATCACACCGCCCCTCGGGGGCCTCCGTCAAGCGGTTTAGGAAGGTAACATATCACATTGTTTTCAAATGCAGTCAGGTCCACAAACGACACTCACTTACTTTGAGAATAGTGAAGCTGCAGTAGGTGGAAATAAGCTTCAGACAGTGTTACAAGCGCTGCTCAGAACTCTTAACTATGGCACCCAACATCCAGAACTTATGCCATTTGAGAATGGCAGTGACATTGAAGCAACTCAGGGACCAAAACCATTAACGTACTTTCACGTATGAAAATCTTACTTGGGGAGGGGGCAGGAGCGAAGCGCCCCCTCCCAGTCCGCGCCACCACACCGTATGTTGAAAATCTGAAGCCATCGTTCTACAAAGTCAACCAACCTTGGATGGAAAAATCTAGAAAAATGTACAAACTTAAAACCAGTTTTGGTCTGCATAGCATCAGTAGCAACGCTTGCTATCAGAGTGCATGAGTTTCATGCTCGATCGATTGAGCTAGCCGGATCGGGCAATAAAAAGTATAAAATAGTTATGTAAATAGTTATTTAATAAAATGTTTTACCCTGTTTCTTTGCTGGTGTGTTGTCTATATTTTTAATATTTGCATAGGGTTTGTCGTTATTTTGGGCGGGGTGGGTGACGGAGCCGAGCTGTCTTGCAGCCCTCATGGTGTGGAGCTCAGTTCATCTCACTATTTTCGTATTTCTCATGAAGGGTTGTTCCTAATATTTCTATTTTAGCGAGGTCAAAAAGAGATCCAATTAGTGGCCTACTGATTTTGCTCGATTACTTTTATTTTTTTACACGATTTTTCACGATTTTTCACTATCTGCAAAGACTAAACAGAGTATTGCGACTTTGTGCTTGTTTGTAAATAGAGAATGAACCAAAGAGAATCAATTGTAAAACAGTAAATGCTTGGATAACAATCAATCAAATGGAGAGACAAGCAGGCACGACGGATTACAACGGGGGTAAAGGCCTGCGTTAACTACTCTTCACTATCTGCAAAGAGAGAGTACTACTAAGAGAAAAGAGGGGAGGGGGGCAGCGTTCAAAGCACATCAGCGTGCATAAACACGAAAACGTTTTTACCTATCACGTACTTGACATTTTACAGCTTTTGATATTTGCTATTAAAAAACCAATGAAATTCACTGAAAAAACCATAGGTTATAGGCCATATATAGTTAGGAATTTGCATTTACAAAACCTTGAAAATTCAATGAAAAAACCATTGGTTATAGAACATATATAGTTAGGAATTTGCATTTACAAAACCTTATTTTACTCGCATAAAACCATTGAAATTCCATATATAGTTAGATGCGCTAACTATATATCGCGCACCCGCAATCCACTGCTGATGATGTCACATATTACATCATTCATGACATGGTCAGTGACATCACTGATGACATCACTGATGACATCTCAAATGACATCACTGATGACAACATCCAGTGACTGTATGTTTCTGTAAAGTTAAAATATGTCTTACATATTGAAGAATGAGTGGATGTATAAATGTCTGAATGAAGGATTTAGTAGGTGCATGACTGATTGTATGAGGGAGTGATTAAATGTGTCTCACTGAGTGCATGGGTTAGTGATTAAACTGTATTAATTTGTGCATCATTATATCTGTTGTTCTGTAAACTGCTGCATGTGTTGATCAGTAGCTATATGAGTAACTATATGGGTTATTGATTGGTCGCCCAAGTATTTGTATGGGAGACTGAGTATGTGTGTGAGTGGCTGGGAGGTGTGTGACTCTGTGCATAGATGTGTGAACAGCTGATTCACTAGATGTATGGGTTCAAAATTGCATGTGGAAACAGCTGTATGGGTGGTTGACTGTGTGCATGAGTGTATTGGTGAGTGAATGGATATCTCAGTGCTACATGTCAAAGTAAGTACATATGTAAAACACAGTACATGTGAGAGTTGACATATATAAATAACTGTATAAGAGCTAGTGAATGTGTCAGTGGTTGCATGGATCATTGACAACTTGTATCAGTGATTGTATAAGAGAGAAAATATGTGTTAGTATATGTTTGAATAAGTAAAGTTTGTATAACTGTATAGTTGAGGAAATGGAGGTGTGATTGATTGTTTGCATGACTGACTAGTTGTGTGAGTAACTCCATGAATGAGTGACAGTGTGTGAGTGTCTGTTTACACTGATTGTATCTAAGTTTATATTAGAGTCTGAAGAGGTTCATCGTATTATCACATGAATGATATCATCAGTGATGTCATTTGATATGTCATCAGTGATGTCATCAGTGATGTCATTTGAGATGTCATCAGTGATGTCATCAGTGATGTCACTGACCATGTCATGAATGATGTAATATGTGACATCATCAGCAGTGGATTGCGGGTGCGCGATATATAGTTAGCGCATCTAACTATATATGGAATTTCAATGGTTTTATGCGAGTAAAATAAGGTTTTGTAAATGCAAATTCCTAACTATATATGTTCTATAACCAATGGTTTTTTCATTGAATATATATATATATATATATATATATATATATATGTTCACACCCTCTCTCCTCAAGGAAAAGAAGCTGAGTCGCACACGTGACTTCGTTAGGTACCATTTTTAATTAAAGGGACAGCATGATTCAGGACTTTACTGACGCGTTTCGTTTCTCCCAGAAACTTTTTCAAAGTGGTGTCCTCCACCTTAATTACAGTCCGTGGGTTTCACAGTTTGATTGATGTTTATGCCACATTTCCTCCGATGGAATTTCAAATGCGGAAAGCATTTCCATTTAGTGTTGCATTATGGAGCCTGTGGTTCCGACGGCTGCTTTATATTTTCAGACCCTCCAGTGGGCGGTGGATTAATCTTGCAGTCCTAAGCAGTTTTGATGGTTGGAAGTTACCCCGTGTCAGCCCCCTTTTCAGAGCTGGCTAGGGACCAATACCGAGGTATATATATATATATATATATATATATATATGGATTACCTACTGGCGGTCGCCAGTAGGTAGGTATAGTTAGGATTATTTTGTATAGGGAAATCACAACATTCTATTGGAAATAACTTTGGCGCCGGTTGAGGAATCTGCCTGAAATTTTCCTCAAATTTGCCTCGCGGCGCTCCGTCCGGCTTCCCTGAAAGTTTGGGGAGGATTCGTTTAGCGGGGGCCATGAAAAAAGGGGGGTCCCAAAACGTGTTTTCCCCATGTTAATTTCTATAGGGCGGTCGACCTCACTTTTAGCCCGAACGGCTGAATGGATTTCCACCAAACTTGGCAAAATTGTAGGGACTGGTAGCCCGATGTGCCTTTGCTATGTCTCAAGATATGTGCTCCAGTGGATTTTGAGTAATTTAGGTTAAAAAAAATATATATATCTGGAAGCGCCCACCGGTACGGGCACCAGGGCGCGAACCAGCGCGCTACGCGAGTTCGCGAGCAGAAAGCTGATTGGCTCTCGGGTGTCTATAAACATTCCAAACAGTCCGGTGCGGCCACCATCTTGTGTCTCGGTAGGATCGAGACACAAGAGGTTGCAAAAACAAAGGGTAAATGACCAAAAGGGGGCAGGGTAGACCCCCCCTGACCCCCTAGGTTTGATGTGGGGGCCATAAAAGGGCCCCGCAGGGCAAACAAACAAAAAAAAATTTGATTTGCGCGGGGGGATCGTCCGTTATGCGCACCGCGGAGCGTACCCTGGAGAAAAAAGAATGACAGAGTTTTTTAAAAATGTAGTTTTTTTTTATAAATTGGAGGTAGTTCTAAAAAGAACTGTTTTTTTATTCTTTTGTTGTTTTATATTTTTTTATTGTTTTTTTGAACATTTTTTATTTTTTTGGCTTTTCTGAACACTTTTATATTTTTTTTGTATTTTTTATGGGGAGAAACAAAAACAGGGAATTATAAACGGCTCAACTGGAGCAAAAAAAAACAAGAAAAAAATTAGGGTTTCTTCGGGCACTAGTGGTTATCACCAGCAATGTTGATGAGGGTAATACTCTTCTCACCATAAGTAATTGTTTTGCCACAATATATGCAAACGAATTTGTAATCACTAAACTTAGTTTGTATGTTTGGAACCATCTGACTTGCCTCTGGACCCGATGGAGTGGGTTCTTTGGTTGTTGAGGTGCTGGCAGACGATTGTGGAAGGTTTCTGCACAGTTCTCTCACCTCTGCTGCAGAATAGTTATTGGGGTGCAATCGTTGCATGTGCCGAATCATTGTGTGATTCCCAAATGAATATTTTTTTGCAGGGTTCCCCCTGGATAGTACAGCGCCACAGATGAGACAAGTCACCTTTGCAGCATTTACCTTCTTTGCACCCCTTGGGATTTCAAAAAACTCCCATATAAAGTGCTCCTTAGGTTTTATGGGGCATTGTCTTTAGGCAGGAAATGCCTTCTCTGCCTTCTCACCTCCTCCTCCTCCTCCTCTTCTTCTTGACCACCAATGTGATGTTGTGGTGGTCCTTGTGGTGGTGGTAGTGGTGGTGCAGATGCTCCAGCTGCTGCTGCTACTGTAGCCATTTCTCTAACAATAGAAGCAGGTCTTCCTCACTCAAACAACAAAGTGAGAATGAGGAAAAAAGGTAGGGGCTTTCATCATTTGTAAAACAAAACTGTTCTGAACCAATGAAAAGTGTTATTTTCAGGTTACATGACCCGGGCTTTCATCATTTGGAAACCAAAAGTGTTCTGAACCAATGAAAAGTGTTATTTTCAGGTCAGATGACCTGACGCGCTTACGCTACGCGCCCCGGGGCGCGCCCGGGGGCGCGTAGCGTAAGCGCGTCACGGCGCGCCCTGGGGCGCTTACGTAGCGCGATCGTATGTGCTCCGGCGCTTCCGGGTGCGCTTACGCTGTGCGTCATAACACGCATCACGCGGCTACGCGATACGTCACGATGATGTTTTCGTTCGCGGCAATAGCGCTAACGGGGCGCTCACCGGTACGCGAACCGGGGCGCAGCTAAACTGCGCATACCGGTAAGCGCATCGGTACGTGCCCCGGGAGCGCTCCAGGGCAAAAAAAATAATATATATATATATATATATATATATACATTAAAAAATAGTATTACATAAATATACAATATAAAATTCATTATAAAATATTACATTTCATACCGAAAGAGATTTGCTATTAAAAAACCTTTGAAATTCACTGAAAAAACCATAGGTTTCACACCAGTTATAGTTAGGAATTAGCATTTAAAAACCTATTAAATTCACTGAAAAAACCATAGGTTTCACACCAGTTATAGTTAGCTGGAAATTTTACTGACATAAAACCATTGAAATTCCCACGTTATAGTTAGTTGGACTCACTATAACTTGCGCGTGCAATGCACTGCTGATGACGTCACATATTACATTACTCATGACATAGTCCGTGAAATCACTCATGACCGTTTCCCTCTGTCATTACCTAAACGCTCGGATAAATCACCACAATACCCTAGAGCATTTCTAGTTAATTTCGGAAATTATCTAGTACGTGACACTATATATGACCTGGCTAGACCCACAGCTCAAAGAGAATATAAGGGGTTTAACTTTTTTGCAAGACCAGATTTTGCGCACGCTACTGTAGAACGACGATGGAGAATGAGACAACTGTTCGCACCATTTAAAAAGCTAGGAGCGACGGTCTTTCTGCAAATCCGGCACGATTAAAAGTAATCTACAAAGGTACAACAAGGAGCTTCATAAGCGAAATCCAGGCAGAGGCCTACCTTAAGGAGATCGCAAAGAAAGCGAAACAAAATAATGGCAAATAAGCGAAAGAAGAAAATTAGAATGGACTGTATATGATACGAATACCTACAAACTGCTTAACAAATATGATATGAATGCTATATAGATCAAATATGACTAGAATATTTGGCAATGAATACTTATATATAATGAATATGAAGTGCTGACAAACTATTGTTATTTGTTATATGGTTGACTTTTTTTTTTTAGGATTGTAACAAAAAAAATAAACAGGCAAGGGGCAAGCTTAGGCGTTCGGACCACACAGCCATCAACAACTGGGTGAGCCAAAACCCAGGTTGCCTCGAAGGGTGGAAAGGGGGGGGGAGGTTGGGGTTGGGGTCGAGAGGGAGGGAGGGGGGAGAAAATTCAGAAATATAGTGATTACAGTTCCAGATGCACTATGAGGAATATAAATGGTGACACTAATGTCAATGATGTTAAGGATTTGTTTGATTTACTTTTATTCTTTTTTCCGTATAACAGATGTGTCAATGATGTTATGGATTTGATTGATTTGCTTCTATTCTTTTTTACGTATAACAGATGTGGAGTAAAATATAATAACACAATGATATGGCTAGGATAAAAATGTGTTCCTGGCATGTGGCAGGACTCAATGACAGGAGAAAAAGGGAACAAATGTGGGGGCTAATAAGGACAAATGCATTTGATATAATATGTCTCCAGGAGACCCACATTCCTTGGGCAGAGCGGGAAGTACTGAAGATCTCAGGGTTTAATTTACTGGTCTGTACTAGTCAAACTACGAGGACAAGGGGGGTCGCCATAGTAGCAAGATCCTTTTTGGGGGAGGCTACACGTAAACTAGCTGATCCTCTAGGCAGGTGGGTGATCACGGAGCTTAAGTGCGGAATTACAATATGTTCCATCTACGCCCCTAATCAAGATGATCCCACAATCTTTAACGACCTGGAGATAGAATTAGCATCCTGGCCTCAGATTATGATCCTCTGTGGGGACTTGAATATTTCTCTACCCAGAGCTAGTGCATCACAGAAACAAGCACGATTTAAATATGTTGGTCGCAAGCCAAAAGTTTTTATTGCTGTCTCCCAACTAAAAGAAAGTTTAGGTCTGGTCGATCTATGGGATCTAAAGCAGGGTCAAGACCCAGGCTATACATATTTCTCGCACCCTCACAACAAATATGTTCGTATCGATTATATTTTAATGTCAAATAACCAGGCTAGTTTGGCTCAAATTAGTAAACTACCAAAAATTATTTCGGACCATAATCCCCTATCTCTCACTTTCTACTTAAGTGACATGTCCAGACCTCGCTCTAGCTGGTCCTTCGACAAAAAACTGCTTGTAAACAATGAATACGTAGAATATATGAAAAAATGGTTGCAGGATTTTTTTTACTACAATCGATATAGCACATCTAGAAATATGGTATGGGACTGTTTTAAAGCTGCAGTCCATGGGGAGACAATCAGCTACGTAGCCAGACAGAGGAAAGAGGTGGCAAGGCTTAATGAATTACAACTACAAAAACTAGCTGAACTAGAAGAGAAGTATACTAGGCTAATAGCACAAAAAAGGGACGGTGGCTCAGTTCTAAGAGATATGGCGATACTAAAAGCAGAGATAAATAGTAAACTTACCCAAAGTACGGCTGAATTATACCAATCCCACCGTAACAAGATCTATGAAATGGGAGATAGGGTGGGTAAGCAATTGGCACTCCGAACTCGTCAAAGTCAATCTCTTAACTCAATTACGCGCATTGAATCAGAAGGCCAAGTATTTACAACACCTGAAACTATCTTAGAAGTGTTTCAAAATTATTATGGGAAATTGTACAAAAACGAGGACTCTTTAAATCCAAACGTAATCAAAGAAACACTATCCAAATGGGCAACTGAGCATGAAGATGGTGTAGGAATGGATAATGTTACTAGGCTGGATCTAGAAAGAGATATAACTCAAATAGAAGTGGAAACTGCTCTTGCAGAGTTAGCCTCGGGAAAAGCGTCAGGGCCCGATAAAATACCACTCGAGTTTTATAAAATTTTGGGTAATATCGTAACGCCTCTACTTCTCGATCTATTTGTTGGAATTCAATCAAGTGGCATCCCTCCTAGGTCTTGGCAGGAAACTAATATTAAAATCTTCCAAAAGAAAGATAAGCCTCCTCAGCTGCCCTCATCTTATCGACCTATCTCTCTAATAAATTCTGACTCAAAACTCTATTCTAAGATCTTGGCTAATCGGCTTAGGGGGATCATCGAACATCTGGTCTCCCCCTGGCAACATGGCTTTATTCCAGGTAAGGATACTACAGACCATACCGACGTGCTATCGCACTGTTTGATGCTGCAAATGCTACGGCGGGCCAGATGTCGATGGTCCTCCTGGATGCCGAGAAGGCCTTCGACAGGGTCTCATGGGCATTCCTATGGGCAATACTAGAATTGAATAATGTTGGACCTTGCCTTATGAGATCAATTAAAGCAATGTATTTTTCACCGAAGGCTAGGGTATTGGTAATGGGCCAGGAATCTGGATTTTTTAACATATCTCGGGGGACTAGGCAGGGATGCCCTTGCTCTCCGATTCTTTTTGCCCTCTACATAAATCCTCTTATTTTAAAACTACTAAAGGCTGAGGCAATTAAACCAGTTATACTGGGCCCCTACCAAACAAAAATATTAGCTTATGCCGACGATGTGGCAGTAATAACACCACAGCCAACGGAGGCTATATTAGAAATAGAACAAATTACTCAAGCCTTTGGCCAAATATCAGGATACTCCTTAAATAGTGATAAAACGATGGTCATCTGCACAAATAATGTCTACTTTACTGATCCTAGAAGGGTAGAATCCGCTGTGTATCTGGGAGTTCGAATATCTGCCAAAATAGATGAGATTGTGAAAATTAACTATGAACCGCTGCTCCAAAAAATAAAGAAAGAACTCAAAAGGATTGATGGACTACATCTCTCAATCATCGGAAGAGGCAACTTCCTCAAAATGAATATTCTACCCCGGGTTTTATATCTGTTTCGAGCGATCCCTCTTCTTGTGGAAGACAACATTCTAAGGGGATTGGAATCCCAAATGAGTAAATTTGTGTGGGGTTATGGAAAGGTTAGGAGATCTATCCGGAAGCTCTCCCTACCCATCACTAGAAGAGGATTGGCAATACCAGATCTGGGACTTTATTCATGGGCTGCTTTTCTACAACATATGATATTACTATTTCATATTAAAACCGCTGGGAAATGAGGTGGGGGCTAATCATATACCTTCAATCTATGAGTTGTCTATCGGTGATAGGGCTAATGGTCTGTTACTGAAACAGATTGAACCCTCATATTATAAGAAAATAAAATTCAAGGTTATATCAAACGCATGGGTAGCGTGGAAGAAAATTTCGAGATATATGAAAATTCCTAAATACAATAGATATATCTCATTATGGCACTCCTTAATATTACCACCACAAATATATGACGCTATTTCTAGACGCTGGGAAACATTAGGAGTATTAACAATAGGAGACTTTATGCTCCCCACTAATGGTAATAGATTTTAACAACTTCAATCCAAATTTGCTATCACAAACAACAGTGTATTCAAATTTATACAAATTAACACAATTATAAACTCAAAACTTGCTAATATTTCTCTGGATAATATCCCTTTAATTGATTGTCTGTCTAGACCCTCAACTAGGATAGGTACCATCTACGACATCTTAATGGAAAACCAACAAGATGATATAGAATCTACTGAAGTGGGCTGGTCAAGGAAATTAAATAATCCTAATGTAGACATCGACATGTCTCTTATACTATCGTTACAGCTGTTTATGTCCTCCAACTTGAAAGCCCAACTATATAAAACTATTTATGATTTGTATTTTACTCCCGCTAAACTCTACTCTTGGGGGATTAGGCCTACTTCAGAGTGTCCAAGGTGCGGCAAAGCAGTGGCAAATCTATTACATATGCTCTATGAATATGATAAATTACTAGCACTAAGAACAATGATTGCTGGGTTCTGGCAGGAGGTGTTTGGGCACTCAGTAGCCGAATCTCCCACCCTCTATATTCTGGGCTACAACAACACTCTGAGTCATACTAAGGCGGAAAAAGTATCACTCTTCTTGGGCACAGCTGTATATAGAATTATATTAACAGCCCGATGGAAGGATGCTGATCCTCCTAACTTTCAGATTTGGCTATCTAGGCTCTTAGGTATGTACAATCAAGAAAAGGAGATTTTTGCCTGTAAAGGGATAAAGTCTAGAGCACGTGGTATTGAGATTTGGAAACCAATAGAAAATTGGAGAAATGACAATAGAGATTGTGGGTAAACAAATGTAACCAGGACTTCACTGCTTTAATCTTTTGTTTCTTTTTTATGTTTTATCCTTAATATTTCTGTTTCTTTGAACTGTGTATGATATTTACTGAATTCTCGTTTTAACATTTCTTTCCTTTCTTTATGTATCTGCAACTGTAAATTACCAAATAAAATAAAATAAAAAAAAATTTAAAAAAAGGAAAAGAGATTTCTAAGCTTGAAAGAGACAGGTTGAATCCTCACCCTGATAATT
>NW_028246278.1:0-17657 GCF_964263255.1 Lissotriton vulgaris
GGAACAAGAGGGCAGGGTAGGAATAGCCTGAACCCCCCAGGCCTGGTGGTGGGGTCCCAGAGTGACCCTACCTGGGACCCAACATTTTTAATTGGCATGATTTACAAGCGGATTTTCGGAGGATCTGCGGCAATATATATATATTTTTTAAAACAAGCACATTCTCTTGTACATGTTTTATTTAAGCCCCCGGGTGAGCCAAGCCCCTGGGGGATGAGAAATGTATAGTTTGGGGAGGGGGCACATGTGGCCCTCCCTCCCCAGGCCATTGTAAGCCCGGGGCCCCATCCTTTAGGGCACGGCCACATATGTGAAGGAGGAGAGGGTCATGTGGCGCCCTCTCTTGGCTGATTTCTGCTCTGGGGTCACCCTAAGTGGGAAGGGTATGCCCAGATATCGGTCCTGTGCTCACCGCATAACAGCATAACTCAAGCTAGCCTGGCTCATTAGGAGTGATTCCCCGAAACCAGTCCCAGGATGCTTATTTCCGGCCCAAGGAAGACCTGGCTTGGCAGTTTGGGCTGGACTATTCCCATGAGGAAAAGGGTCAAGACTGATTTGCTTATGGCTGGGTACAAATTGGGATGGCGTGGTGAGCAAAAGAACTATGGATTAAACCCAGATCCTTGTGACTGGAGGTGAATGTTTGCATTGTTCAGCATTCTGTCCATTATTTGTTCCTTTTTCTTTTGTCGCCCTAAGTGGGAAGGGTATGCCCAGAAGTGGGTCCGTGCTCACTGTGCCACTGGATTCAAGCTAGCCTGCCTGATGAGGGGTGGTGCCCCAAAACCAGTCCCAGGATGCTTGTTTCCAGTCCAGGGAGGACCTGGCTTAGCTGCTCTAACTGGACTGCTCCCATGAGTAACAGGGTCAAGCCTGATTTGCATATGGCTGAGTCCAAACTATGGTGGTGTGGTGAGAAAAAGAATGATGGATTAAACCCAGATCCATGTGAATGGGGGTGAATGTTTGCATCCCGTCCATCATCTGTTCCTTTTGCTTTTGTCGCCATAAGTGGGAAGGGTATGCCCAGAAGTGGGTGCCATGCTCACTGCGCCACTGGATTCAAGCTAGTCTAGCTGATGAGGGGTGACACCCCGAAACTGGTCCCAGGATGCTTGTTTCTGGTCAAGGGAGGACCTGGCTTGGCAGTTTGGGCTGGACTGTTCCCTTGAGAAATAGGGTCAAGATTGATTTGCATATGGCTGAGTACAAACTGGGGTGGTGTGAGCAAAAGAACAATGGATTAAACCCATATCCTTGTGACTGAGGGTGAGTGTTTACATTGTTCAGCACTCCGTCCATCTTTTGTTCCTTTTTCTATTATCTTCATCCATTCCATATGTCTTCCTGGGTCGAGTAACTGCCTTCCTCAATATTTTGCCAGAATATCCTACTTCCCTTAGGAATCTCACTATACTGTTCAGTGCTGCATTCCTAGAAGATTTCTCTGAATTTGTTAAACAGGTCTCCATCTGACGACTACCTTCCCATGGTTTTTCCTCGCCATCTGCTCCATCTGCCTTGTTGGCACGCATGAGCTGTTGACACAGCTGCTCCTGAAGTGACTCCTTACTGTCCCTTGCCTCCTTGCTTGCACACTTTTTCTGAACCTCACATAAGCCTGAGTCTCCAAATCCTTTTGCTGTTTGGGTCTGCCTGGGCAGCTTCTCAGAGTTGATTGTCAGGTGGGGCCCTGGCTGAGAAAGATAATCAAGCTTTCTTTTGATGGGCTCCAGGGATTTTGACACCACTCACCTTACTATTTCATCTACCAAGGCACCTATGACCTGTTTCACACTTGTTAAAGGAGAGTCACACTAATCAGGGTACATGTGCTGTGGATTGTACCAAATAGAAGGTTCATAGCACTCCCAAATACATCCATGTAGTGTCACAGACTTCTTTTATTCTCTTTCAAACAGAAGTATGCACATTTCACTGTCTCTGCCAACAAAGGTTGGTCTGAGCAGCAAATACGCATTAGACTTTATCAGGGCAACAAATAATAATAAACACACGTTTTTAAATATGATCAAAGTCAAAGAATCAGGGAGCTGTCACCCATGTCACTGAGACCCTATTTACTGCATGTGAAAAAGTGTTATAGGTGAATTAGCAGAGAAGGGAAGTGGATAATAGCAGTTAATAGAAAGTAAAGGAGCCTTCAAGGGATTTCGTTAAATATTCTCAGTTAAAGTAATTCAGAATAGTCACTTTCTGGTCTAACCCCTGCTGGTGGCTGACTTTTGAATAATCACAACAACAATGTAGATATTTTAAACAAGAAAATTCAGCTACAGATGATTTTCAAACACAGGAATGTCTTCTTTTCAATGAAAAAACAAGCATTTACAATGCAAGGGTCTCGGCATTGTTAAAGTTAGAACTATTGGCATTGCTCATAACATTATTTTTATTTATGTTTTTGTTTTTAAAACATATAAATAAAAGGCATTGTCATTTACAATGCCAATAGCGTAATCTCTCGCAAATGCGAGACGTATTGCATTTGCACTCACACACACAACCACACACACAAAGCCACCTACACACACATACAGAGCCACCCACACAGAGCCACCCACACAGAGTCACCCACACAGTCATTCACATAGAGCCACCCACACAGAGCCACCCACACAGAGTCACCCACACAGTCATTCACATAGAGCCACCCACACACACAGATCACAACGAGGGAACAGAGGGTAGAAAAACAGATCACAACGAGGGAACAGAGGGCAGAAAAACAGATCACAACGAGGGAACAGAGGGCAGAAAAACGAGGGAACAAAGGGCAGAAAAACAATCACAACGAGGGAACAGAGACAATCAAGCACAAGCAGGGAACAGAGGGCAGAAAAACGAGGGAACAGAGGGCAGAAAAACGAGAGGGAACAGAGGGCAGAAAAACGAGGGAACAGAGGGCAGAAAAACGTGAGGGAACAGAGGGCAGAAAAACGAGGGAACAGAGGGCAGAAAAACGAGGGAACAGAGGGCAGAAAAACGAGAGGTAACAGAGGGCAGAAAAACGAGGGAACAGAGGGCAGAAAAACGAGAGGGAACAGAGGGCAGAAAAACGAGGGAACAGAGGGCAGAAAAACGAGAGGGAACAGAGGGCAGAAAAACGAGAGGAACAGAGGGCAGAAAAACGAGGGAACAGAGGGCAGAAAAACAAGGGAACAGAGGGCAGAAAAACAATCACAACGAGGGAACAGAGGCAATTGAGCACAAGCAGGGAACAGAAGGCAGAAAAATGAGGGAACAGAGGGCAGGAAAACGAGGTAACAGAGGGCAGAAAAACGAGGGAGCAGTGGGCAGAAAACCAATCACAACGAGGGAACAGAGGGCAGAAAAACCAATCACAACGAAGGAACAGAGGCAATCGAGCACAAGCAGGGAACAGAGGGCAGAAAAATGAGGGAACAGAGGGCAGAACAATGAGGGAACAGAGGGCAGAAAAACGAGAGGAAACAGAGGGAAGAAAAACGAGAGGGAACAGAGGGCAGAAAAAAGAGAGGGAACAGAGGGCAGAAAAACGAGGGAACAGAGGACAGAAAAACAATCACAACGAGGGAAGAGTGGGCAGAAAAACAATCACAACGAGGGAACAGAGGCAATCGAGCAGAAGCAGGGAACAGAGGACAGAAAAACGAGGGAACAGAGGGCAGAAAAACAAGGGAACAGAGGGCAGGAAAACAAGGGAACAGAGGGCAGAAAAACTAGGGAACAGAGGGCAAAAAACAATCACAACGAGGGAACAGAGGGAAGAAAAACAATCACAGCGAGGGAACAGAGGGCAGAAAAACAATCACAACGAGCAAACATGGGCAATCAAGCCCAAGCAGGGAACAGAGGGCAGAAAAACGAGGGAACAGAGGGCAGAAAAACGAGGGAACAGAGGACAGAAAAACAATCACAACGAGGGAACAGAGGCGATCGAGCACAATCAGGGAACAGAAGGCAGAAAAATGAGGGAACAGAGGGCAGGAAAACGAGGGAACAGAGGGCAGAAAAACGAGGGAACAGAGGGCATAAAAACAATCACAACGAGGGAACAGAGGGCATAAAAACAATCACAACGAGGGAACAGAGGCAATCGAGCACAAGCAGGGAACAGAGGGCAGAAAAACGAGGGAACAGAGGGCAGAAAAATGAGGGAACAGAGAGCAGAAAAACGAGGGAACAGAGGGCATAAAAACAATCACAACGAGGGAACAGAGGCAATCGAGCACAAGCAGGAAACAGAGGGCAGAAAAACGAGGGAACAGAGGGCAGAAAAACGAGGGAACAGAGAGCAGAAAAACGAGGGAACAGAGGGCAGAAAAACAATCACAACGAGGGAACAGAGGCAATCGAGCACAAGCAGGGAACAGAAGGCAAGAAAATGAGGGAACATAGGGCAGGAAAACGAGGGAACAAAGGGCAGAAAAATGAGGGAACAGAGGGCAGAAAAACGAGGGAATAGCAGGCAGAAAAACAATCACAATGAGGGAACAGAGGGCAGAAAAACAATCACAAAGAGGGAACAGAGGGTAGAAAAACAATCACAATGGAGCAGAGGGCAGAGGCATGAAAAGCGAGCACTCACCAGCTTGGCGGAGGACTCAGACGTTCTCCCTTGCTTCTCCGGCGGCGGTCAAGCTGAAATGACTCTCCGAAAAGCCCTGTCATTTTCGGATTCGGGCGTGTTTTTCTTTCTCTCCTTTTCCCATTGGCTGGAATGTAAAATTCCAGCCAATGGGAAGAGGAGAGAAAGAAACTAAAAAACACCCCCCCGAATCCCAAAAAGACGGGGCTTGAACGGACAGACGCCCCTCTTCTCCAATGGTTGGCCTCCGTTTAGGAAGCCAGCCAATGGAGAAGAGGGGCGGGTTTAAGCCCCTACTCTAGAAAACATAAAATCTCAGCAGCGAGACTGCGCCAGCGCAGCCTACGCAGGCCGAGACCTAATGATTTTAATATAAACAAAATTAGAAAGGCTACTTTCAAATACAACAGAACGCCATGAAAGAGGACATACAAGAATTTTTTTCTGAAAACCTTCAAATCATAGGCGTGCACATCTATTCCAAATAATTTCAAAGGAAATGAATCTGAAGCCAACAGCCAACAGTTCCTAAAAAGCAACAAATGCTGAGGAAATAGGTGTAATTGTTGACGTTTCGGTCTTTTGTGGCAGATCTTCAGGACAAAGATTGTTATAGTAGTCCCTTAGATCTCTAATGAAGCCAAAAAAATCACAATTTGGTTCAACCGCTTTTGAAAGAGCCTTAAGGATAAGTTCCTATGAATGACACAACCATATTAGAAAAGCAATGGTCTTAGTCTATATCGGAATACTGAAAACAGGACACTCAATGGAATCTATTAAAAGCAAAGAAGCCTATCTCAAAGAGGCAATAATAACAATCTGAATAGTTGTATTAAAAGCACGCCAGTCAATGGAATCTATATCAAAGAGGCAATAGTCACAATCCAAATAGAGGTTTTAAAAGCACACCACTCAATGGAATCGAGCTTCAAAACGATTACGTTGTGGCTACAGACGCGTTCCACTTGTAGTACAGACGGTATTTGTACAGGTATAATGCATTCAACACCATTATTGTGATTGAATTCTAGTAGGTAATTGATACAAAAGATTCAGGGTTTTCGTATATAGAAAGTGATGGCGCTCAGCCTATTCACGTCAGTGTCTATGAATAACAGTGTAGAGTATGGCCCTACCTGGGAAGGGGAGACCCTATCAACCCCTTAATCTGTGTAGGGAGACAATACAACTTGCCAATATATAAATAAAAATAAATGAAAGAAGAGAAACAATAATTTATGCAATGTACATTTTCTCAAATGATTATGCTACTGCATTTAAAGATTTCATTGTAGGCGTTATTTGACCTCAATTCCTGACAGTCTGTGATTCAAATCCAAATGGACACCAAATCTACCCACTGATAATAACTGTGGCATGTTTTTTCAATATGTGTTCAAAGTCCTTGATCAAATGCCAAGTACAAGGGTATTTCGTAGATTAGGCTCAGTTAGGAATAACCTCACTCCACAAGAGAGTTTGGTACAAGAGCAATTTCGCATTTCTAAATGGGGTGGTTCTAGAAAATGTTTTTATGTCAACCTTGGACCTGGAGAACGACTGGCCCTTAGAACATTAAGTAATGATAATGACATACTGATCAGGGAAGCGGACAAAGGTGGGAATGTAGTTATTATGAATCGGGTTGACTACAACAAGGAGATCATGTCCCAACTCAATGACGATACATGCTGTGAACCAATCAATCACAATCCAATGGGACCCTTAAGTATTCTGATTAACAAACATCTTACAGAGTGACATACCAAGGGCCTTTTAGATGACAATGAATATGCCTACTTGAAAGTTTTCAGACCCACTTACCCGTGCCTATACACCCTGTCAAAAATCCATAAACATCTTCCCTTTCAACCAGGCAGACCTATTGTGTCAGGCATAGGGGGCCCCACAGAGAAATTGTCCGAATATGTAGATGTTTTTCTAGGGCCATTGGTACGCAATTTGGCCTCCTATATTCAGGATTCCAAACATATACTGAGTTTACTTTCTGAATTGCAGTGGCAGCCGGGTATGATCTTAGAAACCCTGGATGTGGTATCCCTCTATAACAATATTCAACCTGAACCAGGTCTACAGGCAGTGACACGACAACTTAACAATAGACCAGCTACACAATGGTTACACAATGAGATGCTAATTATGATGATGCAACTTATTCTCCATAACAACTTCTTTATTTTCAAGAACAAATGGTATAAGCAAACCAGAGGTGTGGCGATGGGGTCAAAGTTTTCACCCTCTTTTGCCAATTTGTTTATGAGTTGTCTAGAAAATGATTGGATCTGGGGAACCAAGGGAGCACCATGGATCGATTACATCATCTTTTGGGGTTGTTATATCGATGATTGTTTGTTGCTGTGGTCAGGTACACAATCAGACTTAGAGCAGTTTAGGACCTATCTCAACACCAATAATTGTGGCATGCAATTCACAATGGAGAATAGCAAGACCACAATCAACTTCCTAGACATTGAATTGTATATCACGGATGACAAACTCAACAGTCGTATCTTTCACAAAAGCACTTCCTGCTACTCCTTATTACATGCAGACAGCCACCACCCCATACATCTAAACAGATCCATTCCATAGGGGGAATTCATCAGGGCCAGAAGAAGCTGCAGTGAAGAAACTGAGATTCAGAGCTACATTAAAGATATGAGACAAAGATTCCAGAACAGAGGTTATACCTCAGGCAATCTGAAACGTGACGAGAACAGAATTGCTTGTGTTAAACGAGAGGACACTTTACAAAACTAACCTAAGTCCCAGGCTTGCGACCACAGGGTCCGCATAATCACGGACTTCAATGATCTCAGCCACACCCTTAGAAAGAGTCTGACCAAACACTGGGGCATTCTATTGGTGGATAGTTCCCTAGCTAGTTTCAAAACCAATCGCCCGCAGATCACTTTCAGAAGTGGCAGAACGCTACGAACTAGATTGAGCCCCACGGTACCAAAAACATGTAGCACACAGTCATGGCTCATCCCTCATACCATCGGGTTCCATAAATGTGGTTCCTGTGGAGTCTGCAAATGGGCAAAACATAAAATCAAATCGTTCAACAGTTTCAATAACAAATCATATGTGATCTAACATCAACTGTACTACCAGATTTGTGGGCTACATAATTGAATGTATGTGTGGGAAACAATATGTGGGCAGCACCATCAGGCCACTCAAGGACAGAATTGGGGAGCATGTGAGGGCCCTACATCAACAGGATGTGAGGTATCCTGTAGCGACACATGCTCCATTATGTCTCGCACAGGGCCCTCGCAAGGAATTCACATTTTTTGGATTAGAATCCATTGACCTCAGCCCACGTGGGGGCAATAGAGAATTACATCTGAGACGCACGGAAGCAATGTGGATCATGCGCTTACACATGGTAGAACATGGCCTCAACTGTGATTCTGAGATGTAATATTTCAAGGGGGATTGAGTACATTATACATTGTATTGCCATGTGTGTTTTCCCAGTGTATCCAAAATGTGCATTGTGTTAATCTGAAGAATTACATTGTTTCTTAAATATGGGCCACATGGTGTAATCCTTGCATCAATGTAATTGTTTAGCTATGTTTTTCAGGTTGGCTCCCCAAATGTATGTACTCTATGATGTATTGACTTACAGTTCTGATGCTTTATATTTAAACATTGCAGTTTGCTCTACTTATAGGTCTCTGGGATCTATGTACTTCCTTTTAAATCATTAGCGTGTAGTTTTCACACACCCACTGAATGTTGTTATTAGCTCTTGTAGCAGGACATAACACGTGTCTATCCCCAACTTGACTTGACTTATCTAGGGTTGTACACAGCCCCTTTTTTCCCATCTCCTAACTGCACTCCTTTGCTAATCTTTGCTGAGTAACCTTTAATGGTGAAGGGTCCCGTCACATTTGTACTCCTTACTTGCGTTGCATTCGTCCGTTGATGTTTTTACAGTGTCATGCTACACTTACATTAATTCTTGATAGCGTCTGCCCAGGGATTGTGCTACAGGCCACAAGCTTTGGACACTACTTTTACTCTTTTTTCGTGATTCTATTTTCAATTTAACTATATACTTGATAGTTTTCGGGGCACACACTTTGTTGTATACTCGGTGCCTGATATCTGCCGTCAAGTCTTGAATTTTCTTCTATCTTGAGTATATATTAACCATTGTGTTCTAGAAGCAACCTCTGGTAACACTTTTAGGTTTACACATACCAAAGCGCTGTGCTTCTGCTGCGCTTCTCATGAGGTTGACTCACTGTGTTCTGCCTACTTCCGGTTTTATTGTTCACAGCGTCTACTCTTTTACGCGGTCTAGTGGTTGTCATGTCCATGATTATTTAGTCACTTCCGGGCGGCCCCGTTCTCACTTCTAGGAAGATTCTGGAGCCGGCAGGATGTTAGCAATTCTTGTTGTCCAAGTAAGTAAACTGAGGGAATCACCACAGTGGGCATTGTACCCTTGTGCGAGTTACATATTTTTTGTGGCCATAGGATTCAACCTTCTTGCCGCAAGATTTTTCCGGTTTGTGCTAAATATGTGCCTTGTATTTCTTATATTGGCTCTATGGATGGACGAGGCAAACACACACACGTTTGACCTAGAACTGTCCAAAACCGAACGCCTTGTGGCGTTTTACATATACTTTGACTCTGTAAGTGCTTTTTATCTTTTGCACCCTTTGGGCTGACACAATTAACCGTCCAATGAGCATACCTTTACCTGACGCCTGCCCCCATTTCTTTCTTTTCCCATTTTGAACTTTAGATTGATGAGAATATTATTCTACTTTCAAATATACTGGCGATTTTGCTTTGTCAAATACCTATTGAAGGTGAGATTTATGTGTGTTCTTACCCTTCTCTGTTTGCTGACTTTGGACCTAACCCTTGATTCGTTTTTTAGCCGTAGTAGTCTCAGTACACACTACTTTAGTTTTTCCTTAAATTGTTCTAGTACTCCAGCCACGTTAGTGGATCCAGTTTCAGCGGTGCCGGATTCGAAGTGTCACCGGCATCACGGTGAGGTCCTTTCAATGTGCTATTCACATGCATACTTTGTCCTTTTATTCCTGCATTCTTCACTTGGCTCCATCCTTACTTTTACCAGAGTTATAATTCACAGATTATGCCATTTGCTGACCCACCTGACAGGCAGTCTGCGTATTGTATATTGATTCACTCATCCTTTGCGTACTAGTGCATGACGTACCTTTACTGTTTATCTTTGTATACTTTTATAGTTACCTGCTTTCACATCATCAAGGCTTTTGAATATACAGACACATGTGCCCTACCGGGTTGGAATTAACACCGGCTTATGGATAAAAGGGAACACTGGCCCTATATTTTTCCACTTCCTGTACCCTTACCCCATGCCCTTCACCCTTGAATACTTTATCAACCATATTGTCATCATCCCTTTAAAATCTTTTTTTTCTTTTCCTCTTTTTTTATACCTTGCAGACTATACAGAGTTCTGGTAAATCCCTTCAGGTATTTCGTTTAAGTATGACTAACTTTGCTTCTCCCACGTAATATTAATCGAGTCCCCATTCGCACTTGTCGCCCTCATTTTTTCTAGGGTTTATATGCATCATGGTTTCCACGAGTGTCGGGTGACATAAACATCCACAGCGAGAACATGTGTTTTCCAGCCAATGTCACATCATATCTTGTTCTTAGGTCATTTATTGTATCATTCCCAGCCCTGAAGAGTCGGGGACTACTTTTACCCTGACGAAACACGTGTCGGCTGGCTGCGTTGTACATCAAAAAATAAAAGAAACTAAGACATCAACAAAGAATATTGTTCCATTTGCTTTTGAAATTTCACTTGTATAGCTTGTTTTAATATTGTATGTGTGCACGGGATACAGTTAACAAAACATCCACAAATAATATTATATCGCTAATGCAGCCAGAGCCAGGTTCAGTATAAATGTACATTAATTAAATCAAGCAGCCTCTATCAATTTTCACCCAAAAAGTAATTAAGCTTCTGATCAATGTTAAGACCCTTGTCCACTGCCTTAAGCCTCATAATCCATAAAGCTTCATGTCGTCTAAGTTGGAGTTCATGGTTGCCACCCCTTTTGATTTTCTCGTACAACTTCTATACTGTGAAACTGAAAACCGCAGTGGTGATTTTGTTGTTCACAGGTCAAAGTTTGCAATGCAAATGAGTATTTCAGATCACCCTGCTTGACCACACTAAAATGTTCTGCTATCCTGTCCTTTGCTGGTTGTACCGTGCTACCCACATAGGTCTAAGTACACTTGCATAGGAGACTATACACTATGAAACGTGTTAGACAGTTAATATTGTCTTTGATTTATATGTGGACTATTATTATAATGGAATGATGTAAGTTCTTTGGTAATTCTGCACACAGTACAATGTCCACACTTATGAAAACTTTCAATATGTTTAGCTAACCATGTTACTTTTTGTGCTGATAATATTTCTGATTGTTCTTCCTTTGCAGAAAGTGATCTTAGGAAGACTAGTTATGAGAGGTTAGATTTTCTCATCTTTTCTGAGTAGGGACCAGTGTCTAGTCAACACTTTACCTATTTATCGACATTCCTACTGTATGTTGTGGTATTATATTGTATGCAGCCCCTCATGGTATCTCTTGGAGTTGGGGGCATATCCAATTCAATTGCCCTGCACCTAGCTGCAGTAACTGTTCGGCCATCTTACTCTCTGGTTAAGAACCTCAGCCTAATGTCATAAAGTTTTTTTTTCTGAATTCTCTGTCAGAGCTACAGTTTCTACTTGCCTTAACCATTTCACCATATGAGATAGCCTCAAGTTGGTGTTTTGTGTGCATACTTGCAGAAGGTTTCTTTTCTAAACATACTGCTCTGTAGCTCGTTATCACACCTATGCAACTCCGACATCCAAAAATTGGATTTTCTCATGATCACAGTTTATTGTAAAAGACATATTGAATATATTGGATTCAGATATATCATAAATTCCTGAAATTCATCAATTGTCCCAGTCCATCGGGATATCATTGATGAACCTACCCCAGTAGTGAATATGATCTACCCATTTGGCATGACCGGAACTCCCGGCCCGCTCTTCCTCGAACCACCCCATAAAGAGGTTTGCGTACACGGGAGCGAATTCCGAGCTCATCGCAGTCCTGCACGTTTGATGATACCATTTATCTTCAAACATAAAAACATTGTTATCTAGTATTGTGTGAATCATAGATAGGGTAATTTCTGTATGAGTTCGAAATTCAACTGGTCTTCTATTCAGACATGTGAAATTGCTATTGTACCAAACTCGCTTGTGGAGTGAGGTTATTCCTAACTGAGCCTAATCCACGAAATCCCCTCGTACTTGACATTTGATCAAGGACTTTGAACACATATTGAAAAAACATGTCACAGTTATTATCAGTGGGTAGATTTGGTGTCCATTTGGATTTCAGTCACAGACTGTCAGGAATTGAGGTCAAATAACGCCTACACTGAAATCTTTAAATGCAGTAGCATAATCATTTGAGAAAATGTACAGTGCATAAATTATTGTTTCTCTTCTTTCGTTTATTTTTATTTAGTATTCCTCCTACAATTACCATGAAGCAATGGGACATTTGTTGTTTCAGGAGGGAAGAACTCTGGGAAATAAAAGGAGTCTCGTACGTCGGCCAGCGTGCGTAATTCGATGTAGAAGATTGTAGATGCGGATGTGCCCATTGGAAGATTTTCTGCTGAAGCCCTCTTTTGTGGAAGCGTTTTCAGCAGTGAATCCTCCGTCTGTGGAGTGAACAGACTCCTGTGACACCTGCGATCACTGAATAGTATGCAGTGTCAGAAGTGTGGCTCAATGGTTAGAGCGGCAGACCCTGATGCAGAGGTGTAGCCTGGGACCAGGGTTCAATTCCGCGGGTCTTGGGCTCAAAATTCCATGGACCTGATAATTCTCGCCTCGGTGCCTATTCTAATCATAGAGTCCCACTCTGCAACTCTGGGCAATAGCTTGCTTAATCTCCACAACGGCCCCCACAACGCTAAGGATGCCTGGCCTTCACCCTGGGGGTGCCCAGGAGTGGACGCCTCACAGGGAAAGCCAGGACGGGTTCCACAGCGGTATTCGTACAAGCGCCTTCCTTGGGGGTGAGTAGTGCGCTATACAAGTATCAATTTACATTTACATTTACATAAGGAGCGGATCGCTGCCTTTTCTGTTCTCCCCTGAAGAAACATTCAACGTAGAAGTGTCCGTTTCCTGGCTTTCTCAACGTCCTACTGAATCCCCCTAGGAACAAAGGAAAGGATTACCTGTATTAGCATTTAGTGCATGGTTATAGGGGAGATAACCAGGAACCTTATTCTTGTTTTGTTTCGCTATGTCCTCAAAAGTACGAGATCTCCTTAACGGTGGAATCAATCATGGATATTACTATGGGATGAACAATCATTCAAATACGAACAAGCATTGGCATAGCCAATAGGTCTCGCCTTTGAGACCTTATAAGTGTTTAGTCAGAGATATTGGCAATGTTTTTAAGGTATGTTGTAGAGCAATGTAGCTGCTGTGTTCAGTACTGCAAAGTTTGTGTGCAAGTTGTGCTTAGTGCCGTGACGCAAGGGCAGTGGCATGGTGTGGAATGTAGTGGTGAGTTGTGATATGATGTGTGTTTGTGGAATGTATATGTGTAGTGTGCTTTGCTGGTGTGTATGTTGGTGGTATATGTCCTGGTAGGCTGGTGCAGCTGACTCCTACGGACATCACGTTCTACTTCCATAAGGCGCCGAGGACCAACGCTGCTCATTCCCGTGCTGCTGTGATGAAGATGGGGGGGTCCAGATGAGTGCAGCACCAATCCCCGATGCTGCGGGGGGCGAGTCACAGCTCTGTAGTAACACACACAAGCTGCGAGGAGAGGTGAGAAACCACGGACATTCCCTCAAGGATGAATCGCAGCAAAATAAACATCAAAAACGAAATTCGGTGGGCTATATTTACACAGGGCGTGTGGCCGCTGAAGCTACCGGGGGAGAAGAGGGAAGGGGCTCACAAGGAACATTTCAAAATAAGTTTGTTCGAAAGGGCGGTGAAAGTATAATAAGGCACCCTATAGCGGAGGAGGTGACACAAAAACATAGGAAAATAATACAAACGAACGATAAGGGTGGTCTATAACAGAAAGAGAGGAACAGCGCTGGCTTTAAGGACCACTAAAGCCGGACACCTTGAGGGGTTTGTCCTGGTGGGTTGGGGCAGCTGACTCCTACTGACATCACATTCTACTTCCATAAGGCGCCGAGGAGCAACAATGCCTCTTCCCGTGCTGCTGTAATGAAGAAGGGAAGGGGGGGGCAGGCAAGTGCAGCACCAATCTCCGGTGCTACTGGGGGTGAGTCACAGCTCTGTAGTAACACACACAAGCTGCGAGGAGAGGTGCAAAATCACGGACATTCCGTCAAGGACGAATCGCAGCTAAATAAACATCAGAAACACGCCTAACATAAAGAACAGCATCCCGCGAGTAGTGCGCGCCTGCTGAAATAAAGAAAACAAGCATTTACAATGCAATGGTTTTGCCTTTGTTAAAGTTAGAGCTATTAGCATTGCTCTTGACATTATTTTTATTTATGTGTTTTTTTTAAAAACATAAATAAATGGCATTGTCATTTACAATGCCAATAGCTTAATCGCTCGCAAATGCATGACCTCTTGCATTTTACACCCACACAGAGCCACCCACGCAAAGCCACCCACACACACATAGTCACCCACACAATCTGCACTCTGAATCTGCACTCTGAATCTGCACTCTGAATCTGCACTCTGAATCTGCACTCTGAATCTGCACTCTGATATAGGTACCTATCCATATACATACATCTGAGCATAGGCGTATAGGTACCAATCCATATACATACATCTGAGCATAGGCGTATAGGTACCAATCCATATACATACATCTGAGTATAGGCGTATAGGTTCCAATCCATATACATACATCTGAGCATAGGCGTATAGGTTCCAATCCATATACATACATCTGAGCATAGGCGTATAGGTACCAATCCATATACATACATCTGTGCATAGGAGTATATGCACCAATATAAATATATGACCTTTTGAAGATGGCACTAGTCAAGAAATATAAAAGAATACAATGACAGTGAGATTGATTAATTTGCACAGGATCACATAACTGGGGAAACAGAGGAGCTGTGATTGGAACTCCAGCTTCTTATACATATAGACGACTATCTAACCTCTGGGTTCAGATACATTTGATTTTGAATACGCTGTGTGCATTGCAAGAATAAACAACTTAAAACCCCACGTTATGCCCCAGCAGTGCGCTTCATTCTGTGAGTAATAAGTGTAGTTATTACAGAGTAGTTCTAACCAGACGCATACAGCGCCCAGCATGCCTGGCATGTAGAGCGCTGCTCTGTTTGTTTCATATTTACAATGTTTTACGTGCTTCCGGGGAAGCATCTCTTGACACTCTTTCGCTTGCGTCTCTGATGAAAAGCGGCTGCTTTGTATTCTGCATGTTTTCATAAACAACTGCACAAAACTCCTCGTAAAAAGACAAACTCGTCCCGGCTAATGAGCTGATGGTATCTGCGGAGAGCGCGCGCAGCTCTCAGCAGCCGGCAGAAAATTGTTTTGTCAAGGACCGGATTGAGAACAAGTTTAGCGTCCATAGTCCGCACAAAACAACCCCCACCTATCACAAAAAACAGGAAAGATAAAACATATTATCAAAAGTCCAACCACAGAATATTGCTGTACAAGTGCACACACTTGCTGTGTCTATTACAATAACTGCACAGACCCCCTACAATGACAGGGGTGATTTGTTTAACACTCCCACCCACAGCCCTGTAATAAACTGGTACATAATTCAAAATCGAACCCAAAATGTTTCACGAGAACCTATTTCAAAGCAGCTGTTTATTCCGTAAAGTGCGGGGCTCGTGTTGTTTCTGGGCACAGGCCTGTTTTGGCAGATAATGAAACTACACTGTCCTACGCATGAAGATGCAAACATGTCACGCCACGGAACCCAGTGTGCTCCAGGCGAGAGACATCTCTCCATTCTAATCTTCACTTCAGCATACTACACTATGCTGCGCACACACCTCTCCGCACTTCAGGCTCTAAGGAAAGTGGGAAGGACTACTTTTGGGGGTGATCGAATCGAATTAAATGAAGGTGTAGTATTATTTGAAGGATGAGGAAGTTTATCTGGGCAGGTGTTACCTGAAGCCAAGTCAATGGCAGGCATTTTTCTTTTCCACAAGCCAGGTGACACCACTCAAATGAAGGTGTGGTGAGACTAGGTAGGGAATATGTAAATGGTACAGGCAGGAAGCCTGCCTGCACCCCCTTCACCAGCTCCCAGACTTGATGAGTTTAAGGACCTGCCGGTGGTAGGTACAAGAACATGCACTAAGACTTCTGTGCAGCGGACAGCTGTTCCATGTGAAAATACAGAACGCAAAAAACATATTTTGCAAAACTGTAGGTTCCAACATTTCAACTGCCAAGCTCTCGACCCTTAAATTGCTCCCCCCCCCCATATTCGGCGAAATACACATCCTAAAAGTTTCGGGATGGATTCTACGTTCCAGCTCATGTCCCGGTCTTTTCAGGAGGTCCCACACGCGTGACGTCGACTGACTGGAAACATAAGGGGCGTGCGACTGCTTGGCTTTCCTTAGGTAAACACGTCGAATGACTTCACTGTTGGTAAAGAGGCTTCATATTTTTACCAGTCGCGTGTGCCTGAGACAGCTGAACACATGCACGTGTCACTGTTGACTGTAAGTGAGTGAAGGAACGTGAACATAAAGCAACTGCCTGCACCACAGCTGTGCAGCAAGTAAACAGAGTAACATCCGAAAAGCCTCACTGCCAGTCCGCGAGACAGCCACAACGCAGGACACATGTTATATGATACGCTGCACACGTCGAGTTTCCCGAGCCGACGATGCAGACCTTGAGAGGCGGCATGTTTCTTCTCTCCCTGTTAGTGCGCGATCAATAACGGAAGAAGCTGTTCATCGGGGGGAGGGGGGAGGGGGGCGGGAGAGGAAGCAACACTGCCCCGCTCTGCCTGCTCTGTGCTCACCGCGCTCTCCGGTCCGCCCCCCCGCCGCCGGGGGGCTCCTTGCGACGGCGGCAATCTGTTGACTTCTCCGGTCTCCCTCTTCAGCATGGGAGACCGGCAACGTCCTCCGCTTCTTCCGGGGCTCCCTCCAGGCAGGCCACGGGAGCCCCGCGTGGGCCGCCATACTTCTTCTGGGCCGCCGTCTTCCTTCTTCCCCCGGGCGGCGGGGGGGCGGGCACTTCCGGCCGGCCGCGCTAGGATTGGCCGGCCGGCTGAAGAAACCCCCGGGCGGGGATCGAGCAGGAAGGGAGGAAGGGAGGAAGGGAGGGGGAAGGTCACTCACCTCCAGACCTGGGCATAATAAGGAGACCCGTCCCGAGCAGCAAGGGAGGTGCCGGCAATGCCGGACCAGATTCGGGGGCGTTCCCGGCTTTTGGCTGACGTCGCGTGACGTCGGCAAAAGCCAAAGAATCTCGGGAACGCCCCCGAATCTGGTCCGGCATTGACGGACAGGCCCCTCGTCCAATGGCTATGCTCCATTTATGGAGCCAGCCAATAAATGACGAGGGCCGACCTAAACCCACACTACAGTTCTCATTAGGTTTTCGCCTGCGCGAAAAAGATGCGCAGAGCGCATCTTTTCGCCAGGCAAAACCTAAAAACAAGGAATGCAGCTGCCACCCTGCGCACTGCTGTTCGCTCCCGAGAGCAAAATGCTGTGGTAGTAACATAGAAAGTTGTGTATAGAGACAGAGAGAGTGAGACATGGACTGTGAGACATGGACAGGCATAAATAGATACACAAGAATAGACGGGAATAGACAGAGACAGAGAGGGACAAGGGCAGTGAGACAGGCTATTCAGATAAGCGAACAGAAACAGTGAGAGGTGGCCATATAGACAGAGACAAAGAAACAGAGACACAG
>NW_028246279.1:0-85398 GCF_964263255.1 Lissotriton vulgaris
TAGGACTATAGGTATCAATGACTTGGATTGGTAAAACAAATGGTATAAATCCTGAATGCTAAAATCTAAATTGATTGAGTGTAGGTTTAACTGTTTAATATATATAGATATATGGGCCCAGGTGAGAATGTTGAACAGATGAGCCCGCGCTCTATCAGTAGGGCTGTCCTCTGTTCTGTTCTGGGCGTGGTTGTTGTTGTTAATCTGGTACAGTCTGAAAACCGAGTTCATTTCAATTACACATAATAATAAAAAGGGCAGTCAGGCAAGCTCAGCCACAAAGAGGTCCAGCAGGTTTGGTACCGCGAGGTATCCCTTTCATTAGCTCTTGTGCCACAGAGAGCAGAGTGCACGCAGAGACGCTTCAGTCGGGTTAACTGTCCAGAGGCCATAGTTACAGAAAAGGGAACAGGGGTAAAACCAGTTCCTATTCTTTTACATGTGACGGGCAATGGACTAAACGCAGCAAACACTGGTGGGCAAATGGACCGAGGAACCATCTGAGCATGCTTTCTGTTGATAAATCATTAGACACAATGCATGGATTTAAAAAAGAAACCTTAGTGCACGAACATGCCTTTTAAGTTATTTTACAAAGTGAGTGAACATTTGCAGTTTTTGCTACAAATAAAACATACTAGAACAAACACTTTTTGTTTGAAACCTAGCCCAAACTTTCACATCTAAAAGGCGGAGACGAGTATTTTCTCCACTTTGTAATGTTTAAAGACAGCAAACCAGTATGGTGTTTGCGCCTCAATAACTCTGGCGCATATGCATTTGTGCCATTCCTTTTCCCACAAGTAAAAAAAAAATGAATCAAATTGACTTTCCCTGTATTTTTTTTAGCCCCACTCGGATAAACGGGTAAAACTGTGCAGCCAGTTTAGGAGCGGCACAAATCACGAAATGGTTTTGGGATGATAATTAAGGCTGTGATTTTATTTTGCCAACAACCTACAAAATGGGGGTGTGGAAGCACTCACGTGGGAGCAGCAGCATTAGAAAAGAAACACATTAACCGACTTTAAGCTCCTCATCCGGGATCCTGGGCCTAATAATTACTGAACAGAAGGGGGATTTGGGGGGCAGCCGAGCCATGAGGTCTTCCCCCCGGGCAGGTTAGGGAGGGGGAAGGGGTTTCATGGGCGCGGCCATTTTGCCGCCGATTGGGCTGCCTGGGATAGCCCAAAGGCAGCCCAAAGTATACCAACAAGCCCAAAAAGGCCTATATATGGGGGCTCCACTTCCGCCCAGCCACCATTTCAGGTATTGTAACCTGGTGGCTGGGTGTGAAGTTTGCAGCTTGCTGCCTGGGATAGCCCAAAGGCAGCCCAAAGTATACCAACAAGCCCAAAAAGGGCTATATATGGGGGCTCCACTTCCGCCCAGCCACCATTTTAGGTATTGTAACCTGGTGGCTGGGTGTGAAGTTTGCAGCTTGTCCCACCCTCCCACCCTTAAGAGGGGGCTACGGGGGGGGGGGAGAAATTTGGCGTTCACTATTTGGTTGGGTGGCGGCGTTTGGGACAGGTGCACAGGGGAGCTTTGCTGTATGTATTTGTCGCTTTGAGCAGGTGCAGGCGGAGTTATGGTTGATGTTGGCCAAGTTTGGCTGGAGTTCGGGTCTTTATCATGATGTTTGGGGATTTGGGGAGCGGGAGCGGGGAAAGGGAAAACAGTTTTGGAGTTACATTAGAGGGGCTTAGTTACAGTTGCAATAAGGCAGATAGGTCTGTAGGTATTGATAGGTTTTGGAGCTAAGATGTAGGGGAGAAAAATGGATACATGAGGATGTTATGAAATTGTATATTTGTATATGCAGGGTGGGGGGATTGTATCATGTGGGGATCGTAGGGGTGGAGGGAGACAAAAACCTAAGGGGTCACATAACTCGATGTTTAGAGAGGTGTCAGTTTTGTGAGGCGGTTGCCAGTTTTAGTACATGTGATGTGCACCTGTTTCAAATAAAGCGGCCTTTTACACACACAAAATGGTAGTCGGTCTTGATTGCCCCCTTCATCCCTCCCAAAGACATGACTTGCAGTGAAACACATACCAGCATTCTCTAGCAATATTCACAGGTTTGAAATCTGCTTTCCGGATCTGCAGTGACCAGAAGTGTATTTTCTGGACTCTTTCCGGGCAAATTTCGATTTCAGGCATTCTACTCTCCCATGTCCCAGTCCTAGCTTCTAACAGCTAATTCAGAAACACAATTTGTCTTTCTGTACACACAATACCAGAAAAGAAAATTTGTAAAAATATTAACATTTTGGTACAAAACAAAGTAACAGGAAATGGTTGTGCTGTGTCTGGGCAGATTCTTCCACCCCAATGTGCACAGGCGGCAGCAGGACCGCTGGTGCCGGTCCAATGAGTCTCTTTTTATTACTATGTTGTTGGAGCCTTCGTGCTTATCTCCGGGACTTGCAGGACTCCTAGAGTACGGACCGGCCCTCCTTTTATCCCGAGGCTTGAAGTCGGAATGGGTGGGCGGGACAGGCTGCTCCATGTCAGGGGTTTCAGCCATCATTTTCAACTTTGCCTCGATGGCTTTCATTTTTGCACTGACACTTAAATTAGACTGCGTTGGTTCAGTACTGGATGAGGGCTCAAAGCTGATTGGAAGAATATTCTCACTCTTGTGGTTATGGTATCTCTTAATTTGTGCATTTACCCATCGCACTACCAACTTTTTGGGGAGTGCCAGCTTTCCATTCAAACAGTGTATTGCTTGTTCAGCTTCCTGCTTTGTTTCAAAATTTACAAAAGAGTACCCTCGAGGTTGCTCCTGTAGTGGTCCAAACTTGTGGAACAGAAAGTCAAACTGTTTTACATTACCAAACTTTTGAAGGAGTTTCAGAAGGTGGTATCAAGTCATCCATGTGCAGCAGCAAAAAGATCACAGGAGATGACAATTAGACCTCACATCAAGAACGTTTCACAGCTCCCTGCATCCCCTGCAGCAAGACTCAGTTATTTTGGGATCCAAATTGCCGATCCATAATCGATGGCCCTCTTGTAAAGAACCTTCTGAAAGAACTGATGCGTTCTCCAATTGCAAAGCTTTAGTCTCTTCCTCCATTATAGACTGTCCATGAATTCAGCCTGCTGTTCGTTGTCCGTTATTGATCTTACAGTCTGGCTCCGTGCCTTCTCTGTCCTCCTTCAGTTGTTGGTTTGGACAGATTTTCTGGTGGCCCTTCTAGTCCCGGGGGTCCGGGTTCTCGGCCCTCCCAGTGTCTTTCTGTCACGGGCTGGATTTTCCTGCTCGTGATTGCCTCTCTCTTGGGTGGTCCTTCCACTTGTTCGGTCTTTTGAGTTTGCCTGCTTCGTTGGCATCCCCTTCTGGTCCGTTGGTTTCTTGTGAGTTTTTCATGAAGCCGCTTGGCTTTGGTATGTGCTCACTGAGTTAATCACGTGGCGAGGAAGACTTATGAGGAGGTAATGCCTCGATTACTTACCGGTAATCTTCATTACTCCGACTATAGTCTTCCTCGCCACATGAGTTCCCATCCCTGCCTGGCTATCGGCTTCATGTTTATGCTTGGTAGTTTCAGGCTGATTGGTTGGGCCGGCCCGCCTCTTATAGAGGTCAGGGGTGTAATGAGTCGGCCATTTTGGGAAGGGATGGGCAGCATGGGAGGCTAACTTTTTTGCTTTGGAGGATTCTGGTGTGGAGCTGAAGCTCACTGAGTTAATCATGTGGCAAGGAAGACTATACTTGGAGTAATGAAGATTACCGGTAAGTAATCGGGGCATTACCATGCTCACGCTGGGGCCAACTCTGTCTCCTCTCAGAACTAGTATCCCTGTCCTGCACAATGGTAATGCGGCTATAGTGGGACCTGGGTAAACTCTATCTTGTAAACAATTGTATAACTTAACAACTTCTACCTAAACCACGACTTCTGGAACAACGAAGGCTAGACCACGACCATTACTTAACCACTACATTTTAAAACACTACTCCCTAAACCACTAAAAAATAAGATTTAATGACACATTTTCAATTTATGCCTTTTTTTTCCTAAAATACTAGTTAATATCTGTGTACAAAAACAAGCACACTGATCATATTCTGATCGTGATTCGAAAGCATTTACAATTGTTAAAATCAAAGCAACACTGCCATCTCCTGAAATAAACCGGTAAATTAAATGTAAACCAATTTCTTCAACATCCTTAGCTGTATTTGAAACTTAACTATTATGAAGTTAATCATCACGTTATATTTCTAGCTATATATATTTTTTTAATCGTATTTCCTTGCATGCGTATTTGTGGGGGGAAACCGCCCACACCCCCGATCTACCCTCAATCACATTTTAAAAGCATGCGTCTTATTTCTTGTCGAGTTGTATCCTGTGTGCGTTAGAACGTGGCACTAGCAATACATTTACTCTGTTTTATGTATCTATGATCTGGTAGGCAAGATGCAAATCTTTGGATCAAAGAAGCACAAAAAAGGTCTAATGGTTAATGAATGATGGGAAGAGTCGTCGCATGTCTTTTATATACAGGAAGGGATTTATAATGGACAAAAATGTTAAATTTAGTGATGATTTAATGTGTGTGAAAGTGAATTTTACCTATTAAATGTATATACCTATGGTTGATGGGTTTTATGCACTGTAATCTCAGTCATTATATTCATGTAGCTTGTGATTCTTTGTATTTTAAGTAGCATGTTATAATTCCATGAATCAAAAAAGATGAAAAAGGTACTCTATGAGGGGTAACACAACTGGTTAGGTAGGCGGAGAGTCTAAGACGGCGAGAAGTGACGGCGAGAAGTGACGTGCAACTCCGGTGTTCTAAAAGTCATGGTTCCATCCTTCCTTGTTCCGTCGTTCGTGGATGTTACCTTTGTGGTTCAGCCCTCTTCGTTGTTCCCTCTTCATTGTTCCGGTAAGTTTTTGTTCATACATCGTTGTTAAGGATGTTTCCCCTTGTAAACAATATCCATGCAAGCCATGTGCGAACAGAGCAGGTAAATGTAGCCAAGACTGGGATGAGGAACGTTGGAAGGATCTGTTACATGCCTGTAACGGGAGAAACATGATCCGATTTTGGGATCCATTCAAATGGGGGAATAGGCTGCAGTCAAAAACCCCGAGTAACCATGTTGAACCTCAGCAATGGGTGTCATTTTTTGAAGCGCAGTTTAAGGCATCACATAGGCAATGAAGCTGCCCCGCCCATTCTAATTGATAATCCATTGGAATTTACATGTAGAGAGGTGGAGTCAGTTCTGAAAATAATTCCAAATGGCAAGGCTCCAGGGCCAGATTGTATTCCTGCCGACTTATTTAAGCAGAATCAAGATTTATGGGTCCTTTATATAAAGTTATTGGTTAATGGTATAGCTTGTGGCGCTCCGCTCCCAGCATCTTGGTCCGGAGCAAAGATTATACTGATCTACAAGAAGGGAGATCGCTTTGCTCCGGCCAATTATAGACCCATTAATTGAATTGATGCTGTGCAAAAGATTGCTGCAAGATTGGTATTGGGCAGGATACAGGGATGGATGCCTGATGCGGATATCTTGTGACTTCTACAGACAGGGTTTAGGTCTCATATTGGGACCCTTGAGCAAGCCTTCGGATTTGTATTATTTACTGGAAGGAGGTTGCTTTTTTCAGTATTTGTGCACCTAAAATCCTCTTTTGATCTTGTCCCAAGGGTAAAATTGTGGGAAGTTTTACTGAAAATAGGGATGCCCAAAGAGTTGGTTTCTTTTTTAGTCAACCTCCACGAACATACCCATGCCCGGGTTCGCTGGAGCAGACCAGGTGAGGTTACTGAAAAGCTTGAGGTGAACAAAGGCGTCCGACAGGGGTGTGTGCTGGCTCCCACCCTGTTTTCTTTATTTATTAATGGGGTGGTCCAGTATTTTGGGAATCACTCAACGGATGCGCCAATGTTAGCAGGCATGAAAGTGCCACTGCTCATGTTTGCGGATGACACCCTGTTAATATCCAAAACGAGACTGGGATTGCAGCTGGCACTGTTTCGTTTTGAGGTATTTTGCCGCAAACATGAGCTTGTGGTCAACGTAGGGAAAACCAAGTTTATGGTTCTCCATGGGTCGAAGCTAGTCAAAGCACGTGTTTTTATGGATGGCGAACTACTGGAGAAGACTGATGTTTTCACCTACTTCGGTGTCACATTTAATGATAAATTGAGCTGGAAGCCCCAAGTTGATCTTTTGGCGCTGAAACTGCTCAGCTGGCCGGTGCACTGATTAAGGAGCACAGGTTGTCTTTAACCAAGCCTATTGCCTCTATTGTTAAAATCTATACAACTATTATCTGCCCAGCCATCCTATATGGCGCAAAGATTTTGGGTTTTTGTAATTTATCCTCACTTTCCACAGCCCAGAATAAATTTATGAGATCAGTAGTGGGTCTGCCCCAATCTTCCCCTCGAATACCACTGCTTTTAGATCTTGGTTGTCAGGCACTTGAAGATGTTGCTTGCTATAGACCGCTGGAATTCTGAAGGCGTCTCTGGATTACTCCGGAGCTCCACCTGTATGCCAGGGCGCTGATGGAAGTAAGGGGGCTAAGCCGCGCATATAAGATCCCATGGTTGACTGGTATTAAATCCTTGTTGACGGATATGGGGATGAGGAATCTTTGGGATCACTCAGAGACTGCGGAATGCCCACCAAAAAGGTTTTTATAGAGCAGCGTACTGGGAGTTGATCAAAGTCAGGAGATTCACCTCCCACATCAGCCCATCTTTGTCGAGGAATTACCTTGACATTAAGGATGAACCCCTTTTGGAAGGCTATTGGGATCTTATAACGAAGCAATGTGATCATAAACGTTATCACCAGTTTAGGGTAGGAACACTACCCCTGCGTTGGCTAACAAGCATATGGAACCCTGCTATTAGTAATAAGTGCTTATTTTGCCAAGATCATATGGAAAATATTGATAATTTCTTATTTGTATGCCCTGTTTACCACAAAACAAGGAGCACCTGGATGAAACCTGTATGCCTGCCTATGGGAACCAAATCAGCGATGGTTGCAAAGAGAATATTGAAATCTTATACCTCCAACCTCGCTGTAATAGGAGTAGCTAAGTTTTTGAGCTGGGCATGGGTAGTACGTGATAAAAATGGGGTGGCCAAATAGCTATGTAAAGTCTCAAGCTGAGCCCTTGAATTCTGGGGTTGGAGTCGGTAACATTTATTTGAATTTATGACTATGTTATTAACAGATGTGCAAAGTCTTTATGCAGGCTTATATATTTAATCTTTTTTGGAACTGGTTTTAAAATGTAAATATATATGTATTTATTTATTAATTGTGTTGGTGTAATTGCTGTAAGTTTCAGATCTTTGATAATCTTTGGTGTATTTTTTGGATGAAATATGTAATAATTTGATAATCACTGTCTTTTATAATGAAGAATCGCAATAAAGACTTAGGGGTCCATTAGGATGGCGGGCGGATTGCCACTGCCAGCCTGGTGGGGGCAATCTGCCCGCCATCCTACCCTGTATTCCCCCCCCGCCATATTAGTATGGCAGGGGAGACCACGGCGGAAAAAAACACCGCCCGACACTTTTCCGCCCGGTCGCCTTGCGGCCAGGGCGGAAAATGTTTAATATGGTGGCAGTGTCTATTAGACACCGCCAGCCATATTACGATGGCAAGAGTGCAATGCCTTGCCGCCACGGAAAGGCAGGCGGTCTTCACTCTGGTGAAGAGTGAAGGTGAGTGGGGGGTGTACGCGGGGGGGACCACAGGTACCCCCCTTCATTTTCATTTGCAAAGCGGCAGGCACCGCGCGGTGCCTGCCGCTTTGCAAATGAAAATGCTGTGATGTATTGTCAGCATTGTGGTGGGCGGTGCAGAGAGCACCGCCCGCCACAATGCTGAGAATACAGGATGTGCCTGCCACTGTGGCGGGCACATCCTAATGGCACCCACCGGACCCCCGCCCTTAAGGCAGGCGGCCCCGTTTTCCGATAGGGTGGCGGGCGGGCAAAGCCGGCCCGCCATCCTAATGAGGCCATTAATGAATAATCGAATGAATGAAATGTAGCTGTGCTGAGTCCAGTTAACAAAAGCCCACAGAGTCTCTGAGAACATGGAAAATAAACCAGACCTAAAATGCAAGTGCATTGAGTGTTGCACTAGCATTCGCATGAATTTGTGCAGCGTCTTGCATTGGAATTATACCCCTTATTTAAAATCTTCCTTTCCTAAATCCGGTTCTCCAGTAGAGGTCTGTATTTTCAGAGTTGTGCATAAAAATTACTCAATGCTCTCATGTTTAACGTAGTGATTAAAGGCCATAATTCTGAGGGATTGGAGAAGAGATAGCTGCAGGAATGGCGCCATCTTGCTACGACCACTCCCACCTCCTGCTTTCAGAAGTTTTAGAGTTTACAAATTGTCCAGTTGTGACTGTGCAGGGGTTTATGATGGCATCTACCTGGAAGGCTGACCCTGAAGACTGTTGCCAGACAAGGACCCATGGTTACCCGCTGCTCAATTGTTGAGGCCACATCTGTTCGGTAAGAGAAATGGAGCACCACAGAAAAAATAATGGCTATGTGTAGTGACGTCTTTTCCTGATATAGGGGGATACATCGAAATAATGAGAGTAGCCTGAGGGTCATGATTCTGAAAGTATGGCGAATGGCATATCCAGATGGGAAAACTTAATAAATATATTTCACAGTGAAAGGAGGGGGCGAGACCAGCGCCAAGAAACACTGAAGAGGCACTCTGACCTCCACCAATCCCCCACCCCTCCCAAAAAAAAACAAAAAAAAAATACCAATGTTGTCAATGTCCTGGGGTTTTTTCACACCTCTCTGAGGACATCTCAATGTGCCAATGGCCAATATCATGTGGCGCACAGTAGCACAGTGTGAGTTGGTATGTCGGCATATCCCTTATGGAGATTCTCTTATTGGTTTGTCGTACCCCACCACCCCTCTCACCAATGGACATCAAATTCATAAACGAAGTCAGCCTTTGACTAACAGAGATAGAAAAGAGAGGATATGGTGGTGTTTATTTTTGTTGCAGTTGTACACACTTCTTTTGTGTGTACTCTAGATTACATCCTTTTTCAGTTCAAAACAACAGAAGAGTATCCAAAATTATAATATATACAGAGCTCTATAAGGGGGAAGGGGTAAGACAGCCCGTCCACCACCACCTTTAAGTGCTTTATATCAGAGAATGAACTGGGTCAAAGGAGTAGTGACTTCCCAGTGTTGAAAAAAGGAATCCTCAGGCCCCCACATACAGTGGGTGGCCCTGTTTCTTCATCGGGTTCCTGTGGTTAGTAGTGTGAGGGTATAGTTAACCAAAAAAGTGCAGGTAAAAATGGGTGTAGACCACTCCCTCAACCAACACTTTTAAAAGAGGGGTGATTCGAAATCAATTAAAAACAGTGTGAATGTAAGGACAGCATGGGGTTAAGTGAATTTGAACCCCCTGTCCTAAGAGTAGGTCGACATGTTTCAGCTTTTGGGACCTGTTCGGCCCAGCATTTCTCTGGACCAATGGTAAATTCTCTCCCAAATGGACACGGCCAACCCTAAGTAGCCTACTCACATTGGAAGGAAGATAATCAGCTTTACATATGTATTTTTACCAACTTGTAATCGCTGTTTTGTCAGAAGCTTAGGTACTCAACCTCCGTTTTGTGAAGGGTAAGGAATTCAGTATATATTCCGAATATTTCCCAAGTCTGAGTAAAGGCAAATCTTTTACCCCAGGATTCGACTGATCCTAAATGTAAGGCTTCATGAGTCCGTGGTGTTGGAATTCTTCACGTCAGCATTTGCTAGCTGGCGGCCCCCCGCATGAAACCTACTCCGGTCTCTTCCACGGCTCCAAAGATTCACACTCGCATTCACACTGTTTTTAATTGGGTTCGAATCACCCCTCTATTAAAAGTGTTGGTTGAGGGAGTGGTCTACACCCATTTTAACCTGCACATTTTTGGTTAACTATACCCTCACACTACTAACCACAGGAACCCGATGAAGAAACAGGGCCATCCACTGTATGTGGGTCAATACACCCTCTCATGGCCCACCCTCACAGACACACACACACACACCATCCCCAGCGTCTCTGCCACTGAGTTTACTGTGTATCTTCTCTCCTACCCCTCCCCCATCTCCCGCTCTGTTTTCTCTATTACATTTTGAGTGATACTGAATCATTAGAAAGCTGCTACTTCTAGTCAACCGTCAATGCAGATTCTGGCGGCGTCACAGGTGTTCAGACAGAAGAGGGCTACCCAAAAAATGTCCCATATTTCTATGCATCCTGGGTACTAAGAGCAAAGCAGTGCAAATAAATTAGGATTTGGCAAAATTAATAGGTTTGACCTTTTAAATGCAAGTGCTTGGAACTGATGGGTGAGTTTGATTGTGTTTTTCTTTGGGATGGTATGGCTGGATGACCCACTGAACAGAAAGTGGTTTTGTGATTGGGCACATGTGGGTCATTGGGGATTGATCAATGATTAGGTGCATAGGTGAGAGCATGAGTGGATGAATGAGGGAGTGCCCTGGTGAGAAAGCCTGATCAATGGGATGGGAACAGTGGCACTGCTCCAAAGGGGAAAGTTTTGGCAGGCCTGAGACGGACGGCCAAACAGACATGCACACTTACAAGTGCCCAAAAACTCCTCTTGCAGCGTGACACTTTGCAGGATGGTCAGCCCTCGCCCTAACCTCGGCTGGAAGTAATGAAAAATAAAATGATAATCAAGTGTTTTTATTATTATTATTTTTTCAGGGGGGCGACACTCCTTGGCCATAATGGAGGAGCCGCCCCTGGATGGGAAGTGCTTCCTTACTTCAACATTGCTGTGTTTTTACGTTTGTATGCATTAATTTACAGCACTGACAATGCCAAAGACTCAACCTCCGCAAAGACATGGCGAAAGGAGGGAGTACTTGCATAAAACTTATAGGTCAAAAGCGGGATCCAGTTCAATAATAAATTCCTTCAGGTTCCTCGGTTGTCACCTTTATTAGTGAGGACCTGAGGTACGTTAAAACCAAATACGTTGATGGATCTTAAAGAGAATAATGTCTCTACTCCATCTTGCAGTAAGCCAACATGTATCTGCCTGCACAGGGAGCCTAAAAGGTCTGGGGCATTCGTCAGGGCTGTCGGATCCCTACAGAAAAATTGTTGGGTGTCCCCTATATCTCTACATACTACTGTGGGGGAGTACACCTAAGGTGTGCCCAAGTGAATCCTACTTGGGATACTCTTGAGCACAAATCATCATACACCTGCAGAAGGGAAAGAGAAACAAAAAACAGGTCATGGCAGGGCCAGACTCGGAACAGAAACCAGCCCTGGAAACTGCGGGGCCGGGGCCCCCAGAGGGCTGGGCGGTGCATCCGAGCTGTATGCTAGGGCCTGTATCGACTGATATTGTTACAGGGGACTATATTACCAGCCCAGGTAACAAAATCGGCCTTCAGGGGCACAATACTGGCCCCCACCCTGGCAGCCCACCAGAGAAAACGCCCGGTGCGTGCTATGGCCAGTCCAGCCCTGGGTCAAGGAAAATGTAGAGTGTGCACAACGCAATTATTTATCCAAACACACACTCTTGTGAATATCATGACTTCCAGCTACAGGCATCCTTGCATGCTAATAATCATCACCCAACACGTGACTGTAGTGGAAAATCTTCACTAATATGTCCAGTGTCTGTTAAGCTACACCACTGTCTTTTTCAGTTATAGGATTCCATAACTAGCACAGTGAGCATGCCCACCACAATTAATAGTGACTACAGTTAAGAACACGCCTACTCCTTATCCTAGACATTTGGGGATTCCAGAGACTCGGTCAAAAGGAGGGTGGTGGCTTTTGTAGTCACACACAATAAAAGTAAAAGTACATAAGCAGGAAGGACAACATGAAATTAACTAAAGTAAATGTAAAAGGCACAAAACACACAGGGGATGAAAAAGACACCAAACATTGTTATCTATATCGTTAATATAAAGGTTCACTTCAGGTTCCTGAGAGAGAAAACAAGCTCCACAGCAGATGTAGGTACTGGTTAAGGTAGTTAAATAGTTACCAGCTACCTGTATCAGTGCTTCTTTCTTTAAGGGGCCCCAAATTGCGAAGCGTTGAGGACCCTCTGAAGGGCATGACATCACCCAGCTCCAGTGTCGTAGCTGGGGGAAGGGGTGGGGTGGGGCAGAGTACCCCAGGCGGCACTTGTTCAGGGGTCAGCAGCCTCCTCCCGCTCCTACCTGCCGTCTCGAGGGAAGCAATCGCCCACCCGCACTACATTTCGTCTGTCACCGGGGGTGGCAATCGCAGAATCTCGCCAACATCCATGCCACGTAGCATGTCAGCTCGCCTCCCTGGGTTGTTAAATTACATATGCTAATCAAAGCAACATATATATGAAGCTGTAGACAGTAGGCAACTCCATAGTTCAAGCGTGTACCATCTTAGCATTCCTCTATGAATTATTTTATTAAATATGCTAGTCATACCTGCCTGTACCTCAAGCTGAAATCAGTAGGCAATTCAATAAAGCAAACAATCAATCGCATAGACTCAGCACTCATTTGATAGATACCACAGGATATAGCCCATGCTGTATGAGATATGGTAATCTCTTCGAGTCCCTGAACCCTCCCCCTGCTCCTTTCTTCCTCTGAAGGACTGCCACGTTGAAGCACCTATTAGGTCTGATACCAGCCGATTAATGCATTGCTAGGCTTGGTCGGGAGCAGCTCAAATACTTTCAGAAACGTGTGGCTCTTCCTGACAGCGGAAAGGCATCACTCAGGTAGTGACTGTACACTGGGGTGTGGCCCAAAATTAGACGGAAATACACCCAGAGGTCATCTGAATACTAAGGGTGTTTAGGATATGTAGTTTAGTGAGGCGATCCTGAAGGGGTTCGATACTCACATATGCGAGTAACACTTAGTTACCACTTTCAAAAATAGGTAATCAATAAATGTAAACCCCTTCTCACACATCCTTTGCTCTGTGTAAGACCTGTATGTTAAAACAGTGCAACCCCAGCCACCATCTTGTGTTCATAAGCCAGTGAAACCAGCCCCCCTGCCCCCCCCCCCCCCAGCAACAGGGATATTCTACATCAGAGGGGGCTTCTGTGAGATGTTTAAACTTTGTTTACTAGGGCCTGTGCACTTCGTATTTAGGCCAGCAGAGGGAGTAAAGTTTTATTCAAACAGTATTGTTAGATTTCAAGTTAGTGAGGTCTTTACCTGCAGAAGTTCAAAGTGTGGATTGAGCCTGTCTGTCTCCTAGGAGACTCCGAACAGGAAAAGCATCTCCCCAGCCCCCACCACCAGGCCAACAGACCACTGGCTATTCAGTTACCAGGCAACTCTGAGCCCTCCTCTAACACCTGCCCAGGCCCCTTAAGGCCTTGCTGGATGCACCCCAAATCATTTTACTTCATCTTGTGAGTTGCAGCCTACCTGCGCCCCAAATTGCAGTGAGCAGAGTCCAGGAAGTGGTAAGGAAACAGACTCGTGCTGTCTCTTCCCAAAAATAAAAGTTGTGAAAAAAACAATTTTCCCCATCTGTGATTACTGTCTTTGCCTGTGGTTGTTACAGTTTAAAATTGTAGTTTTTACTTGCCTGTGATTGCATATTTTATTAGCTGTTTTGTGTTTTAAACTTTTGGTTTCCCTGCCCATGATTGCTTCCATTTAACGTGTTGAATTGTGGGATTTGCAGTCCAACCACTGTAGTTTATCCCTCTCATTCTTAGTGACAATTCTGTTTTCCCTCCAAATTTCTCCTTTGCTCTGTGCTAAGACCCGTATGTTAAAAACAGTGCACCCCAGCCACAATTTTGTGTTCACAAGCCAGTGAAACCAGCCCCCCTGCCTCCGCCCCAAGCAACAGGGATATTCTACATCAGAGGGTGCTTCTGTGAGCTGTTTAAACTGTGTTTACTAGGGCCTGTGCACTTCTTTTTTTGGCCAGCAGAGGGAGTAAAGTTTTATTCAAACAGTATTGTTAGATTTCAAGTTATTGAGAGCTTTTCCTTCAGAAGTCCAAAGTGTGGATTGAGCCTGTCTGTCTCCTAGGAGATTCTGAACAGGAGTAGCAGCTTCCAACTCCAGGCCAGCAAACCTTGCCTGAGGTCGCTGGGACCTTATAAGGTCTGCTAGTGGCTGGTACATGTGTACACTGATTGGTGGTTGTATCTGGTGTTTCTATTGGCTTAGGGCTAATGTCCTCATTGGGTATTTGAGGGTTCTTATTGGTTTCTGGGTCTGTGATTCAATCATTGTATTGTTGGGACTAGGGCTAGGGTTAGGATTTCTATTGAAAGCAGGGACTAGGGCTTCCTCTGCTATTAGTTGTTGGGAGTAGGGTGGGACTAGGTCTAGGGTTATACCTTTAATTGGAAGTAGCGATTAGGGCTTCTGGTGTGATTGGTTGCTGGACTAGTTGTGGGACTAAGAGTAGGGTTAGGCTTTTTATTGGAAGTAGGGACTAGGGCTACCTGTGCCATTGGTTGGTTGGACTTGGGTTGGGACTACTGGTAGGGCTAGGGCCTTTATTAGACGTAGCGATCAGGGTTTTTGAGCTAATTGGGTGGTTGGACTAGGGCTAAGATTGGCTATAAGGTCCTGATCTCCTATTGGTTCTAGATTTTAGTGCTAGTGTTGTGATTGGATAGTGTTAGTGCTAGGGTTCCCATTGGCTGAAGGGGTCACCTGATTACTAGGGCTATAAAAGGCCGGGGTTAGGGTGTCTCAGCCTGGGCGCAGAGGTTAAGGGTGGATAGACAAGGGCAGTTGCCTGTTTGAGCCTGTTATGGGCAGAGAGGACAAGGGCAGTTACCTGCTTGAGCCTGTTATGGGCGGAAAGGACAAAGGAAGTTGCCTGTTTGAGCCTGTTCAAGACTAACGAGGGCCAGAGCCAGAATTGCTGCCCAATATACATTCCTTCATTATGCATCTATATACTTTCAATGTACTTATGGATCTATACATTTATCACTTTCTGCTAATTTAGCATTTCCAATGCACTTCCCTATTTCTCAGCCAATACTTTGCTCAATATATCCTCTACATCCACTCTCTCATTTAACCTCAAATCCCATACCACTACTATGATCCCCAAAATAACACTTTCTAGACTCTCTCCTACTCTACCTCTCCTTGCATCACCTTACACCTCTTTTACTATACCGATCCCCAAAACAAACCTTTCTAACCTCTTCCCTCTTTTCTACCCCTCCTTAACCCTTCTCAATCCAAATAACTGACTAACATATCCACCACTAAAATTACTTTAATGTTTCACCATACTAATTCAACACTTATCCTGATGGGTTCCAGAGTAGCGCGCTACTTGCGCTTCAAAACCCCATCAGGGATAGCAACCGCTATATAAATACAAACCTCTTTCCCTTCACTATCCTCCACCTACCCTTCTCTACCCAAATAACGGAATAACATATCCACTACTAAAATGACTTCATATTTTACTATACTAATTTTCAACACTAATCCTTTATGAGTTCCGGAGTGGCGTGCTACTCGCCAGAAAAGCGCTTCAACATCCATCAGGGATAACAAGTGCTATATGAATGCAAACCTTTCTTCCCCTTTTATCCCTCTGCTATCCTTCTCACTCCAAATAACTGACTAATATCCACCACTGAAATTACTTTCATATTTCAGTATATCAATTCACCACTAGTCCTTTATGGGCTTCCTGATTAGCATGTTTCAACACCCCATTAGGGGTAACAAGCGCTATATAAATACAAACCTTTTTTTCCTCCTCTATCCTTCTGCTATCATTTCAAATCCAAATAACTGGCTAACCTATCCACCACTTAAAATGTACTTGCATGTTTCACTATGCTAATTCAACACTAATCCTCTATGGGTCCCGGAGTTGCGTGCTACACGCCAAAAAAGAAACTTGGTGCGTCGTTAGGGGTAGTAAGCGCGATATAAATGCAATTACAATACAATACAATACAATACAATATTGCTGCAGTTAGAGTATCATCATATTTGCCTTACTTAATGCTAGTCAACAGAACTGCCCAACCTTGTTACCCCGGAGGGTAACTTGTACTAAAATATAAAAATATTATACTGCCATGGAGTTGCTACAATCTTATATACAATGTAGCATTCATACCGGAAACATGCTTCTTGTGTAAAAGGGTTGTAACAGTAATTGTGGTGATATTCCACAGCGGCCATATTGACATGGAACAGACCGGGACCCACAGGATTGACAACAGGGGGAGGTGACCCCCTGTAGCCTGGTCTTGATCGTCAAAGAGGGGTTAAATTACGAGTGTCAACATCCTAGTCATTATGGTTAGGAGAGGTCAAATGAAACTTAAAAGGCTAAACCATAGGGAAAACAGTCATCACAACCAAGACATTTCCAAATATCATGGATTTGCACACAAGTCATGAGCCCGCAGTTGTGACGGTATAGGCGCATATATGTATATCCCTGAGCACCCACTCGACGCCCCAAGGGTTACTTTGGGGTCAGCCGGCCAGTAAGCTTCCCCATGGGATATCATCATTGAGTCCGACTCGGTCTGTGCCGAACCTGTGTACCCATCTCTGTCCGAACAGGAGAAGAGCTTTGGTCATATCAGTATGCTTCTGTTATAGCTTCTCTACAACAAACCACTATATTTGATCAGCATTGTGGCCTTTCTCAATGTAATGGGACATCAGCTTTGTGGCGTCGCTTCTGCATCTGATTGTACTGCGATATTCTGAAATCCAGATGCGCACCTTACGTGTCGGCATTCCGATGTACAGAAGTCCACATGGGCACCTGATCACATAGATGACATTAGTGGAGTTGTAATTAGTTGATTTTTCCTTTCTCCACACTGTTTGCATGCCCAGATCCAATTCTTTCATCCTTTTTGTAAAGCGACACACACTAGTGTGCCTCCACTCACACTATATCTCAGTAGTACTATTGAAGCAGTAAAAGACTTTTAATAAGATAACACAGATGAAATGTGAAAAATATTTCTGATGTGGCAGATGCTGCTTAAGCTATTGCCGTCTGCTCTTAAATCAAACCAAAAACAAGCAGCCAGTTTATGTGGGGCAAAGGCAGCCAGCGCCCCACGGAATGAACTCACATGTTGTAGAAGGGAATCGGAAGGTGAAGCAGGGGGCCTCAGGCTCACTGCCTCTCAGGACACTCAGCTGCTGATGTTTCTGAGAACTATGCACCTTCACTGTAGTGCAAAGACTCTTCACCTTCCATGCTGTGCAATAGAAACGCTCCTTAGGTTCACTAATACACCTGAAGGACAATAGAATGGCCGTGATAAAGAAATACACCTCTGGGATAATCCAGAAGGTGAATGACATGTTTCTCAGGAAATGAGTGATGGCAGTTGACTCCAACAAAGCAAAGTCACAAAGTAGCTGACCCACAACCCCACACTATGCCTTTTTTTAAATCAATGATAAAAGCCCTCTCCATGCTAGGCTTGAAAATGACATAGTATGGAGCGGTGCTTAATTTGTAAGAAAATAAGTGCCAGGGCTCTCGTCAGGAGGCCAGTGCAGATTGCACCAGACATTGCCCCTGCCATGCTGCCAATGATAGTAACAACACAAGCACAGCAACTAACCATCACACACCTACAAGTGTATTTGGACTATTCCAGGACCCATAGCTAAAAGAATGGCTTGGGCAGCAGGTAATAGTCATTTTTAGTGTCTAGTGAATTAATAATTGACTGTTGTTGTGGTCATCTCTAAATTAGCCAGACAGGGCCACCTTGTGGCAGACTGTCACAAGAGCAGGTGTTGACAATTAAGTGCCGGTGCCGAGCACCAGAAACCACGGTACAAATTAAGCACTATTTGTGCTGAAGAAATGGTGATGGCAGTCCTGCCCTCAGATGAAGGCCAGGATAAGGTGATTCAAGCACTATTCAGAAACACAAGAGTCATGTTTAACGATAGCCATTTCATAAATTTTCCTGACTTATGTCCTGCCCTATTCCTTTGCAAGGAATAGGACACCGGCAGAATTTATGAAAGACTTTGAATGTAAAATAATGCAAACTTTTGTTGACATGCCTATGAAATGTAAAGCTTCCCACCAAGGAGAAGAGACATGCATTCGGCCAAGTTCAGACAGCCTACGCGTTTCTGCGTCATATCGGGAAGTCTGAGGAGGAAGTTTGAGACGTGAAATTTGTTTCAGATTTCTGAGGTCCTCCTATCATGCACTACAACTCTTTTAAGGGGTCCAGTTCCAGTAATTACGTAAATAAATGTATTATGTTCCATTAGTTACAATTACTACATAGAATAAAGGATACAAACAATCTGTCAAGCTTGGCATTGAAAGGGAGAGGATATACTTAAAGATACCTTAAGAAACATACTCTGATATACACATAGTACTCCATTAGGTTTGGTGCGAGAGAAATCCCCTAATTATGTTGAGTTTAATTGCACATTTCCCGTACTATATATGACCCTTGCTAACATCCAGGCGAACCTAACTTCCTCTCGGTGCACAGAAATGTGTGGAACATAGCTAGAAATAAATGTTTCTGGCCCAACAAAAGCCTAATAATACTCAATATAAATAATGCATTAAAGGCCTTCCCTTATTACACACAGAAAGCTTCAGTTGGGCTGTTTTGCAGTGATCCTCTGAAATGCCTTGTGTTAAATTGCAAGTTTCCTTTTTAATTAAAGCCCACGCTATCACCCCCATTGGCAGGTGGAGCCATTTGCCGCCTTTGGATTTCATTATCGAATAAGAGGGTGATTAACCGCGCTTTATTAATCCTGATTTACTGATTGAAGGTTCAAACTGCTTAATATAGATGGTTCCTCAATATAATCCCGCATCAGGCACCCAACACCTTTATGTCAATTATCCAATGATCACTTTGGTGCCTGGTATTTAATTGTAAATTTCCATTAGTTAAAGACTCACACACTCACCCATAATTAAAAACATTAGATTGCACATTCCCCAAAATAGTTAGGCCTTTACTAGAAACCATAATTTCTTGATAGGCTCAGGGGCCTCGTTTCGGATTCAGGGACATCTACTTACCTGAAGTTACATTCAACATTTCCTTTATTAGGTCTCGCCTGTCGATGCGCATACGCATCGAGCAAGCGAGAGTATTGGGACTTATCCACTCTTTATCCACACTGCAAGGAATCGTGGCGATTCCTTGCAGTGCCCGTGACTTTTAAGCTCAATGCGCATGCGCATTGAGCTTAAAAGCGCGTGCACGTCCGTCTTTGCTTACCCGCTCCGCCCCCTCCCCTTCCCGCCGTCTCGCATTTCCCCTGCCGCATCAAAGGCTTTCACGGCCGGCCGGCCATGCTTTCAGTTTCACGACCGGCCGGCCGTGTCAATTACATTCCAAAGTCCGCTCTCCCTGCTCCGCCCCCTGCTCCGGCCGAGACGCATTTCTCCTCCCTCCTCCCCCCATTCACGTTTATTCTACTTCTTATCTGGCCTGGAAAGCCTCGACAAAGGGTTTAGCCACAGCCCGTGGAAGTTGTGACCTGTGGACGTCATGATCATTACGTAATCTCCCCTTCCCCGCACCCCCAACTCCTGTGTGGTGGACACCCAACGTGAAGTGTCCATCATCCGCCGCCGCCATTACCGCAGACTCCTGTCCTTTTATGACAACTGAACTCTGCCGGGGAACGCAGCAGGAATGCTTAGTGAAATCTATGTCTTGGATTTGCAGCCCGCGCGCGGAGGTCACAACTATTCTATCATTTCTCAGCATTATCTTTTCTCCATCTTACTTTGTTCCAGCGCCTCCCGCCGGCACGCAGCAGATTGAAAGCAGCATGCATCAGAAGGCCCGCGCTGCACGCTTTTATAGTCTCGCGGAGGCGCGCTCCGTTCCTGGCCTTCCCTATCTCAGAATTTAGAAAGGCAGGCTTCCCTGGCATACCCCGCCAATACCACAAGATACTGCTAAAAGCTTTAAACGCAAATACGTTTGAATAACAAATAAATGTTAATATCAAGATATGTGCCCTCTTCCATTTCTGTAAACGCAGAAGTAAAATGTATACACCAGCATGCACTCATATAAACACATACACGCACTCAGAAATGTTTATGAACTTTAAAAGAAATCTGCCCAACAATCATATATATCACTCAGTGAGAAATGCAATGCTATGAACTGACCAGGGTTGAGGCAGACACTGTTAAAACACAAAATCAAAAGTTGTTTTAAAAATAAAACGTTTTACTTTGTTCTCAGAATATTGATTATGTAATGCTGTGCACTCCAGGTTATGCTAACTTGTTTGCCTTCCTGCTCATTTTGCTTCCTGCACATCTATGTGAGGCAGTGAAAACGATTGTCTAAAGTCAGGGACACTGGAATTATGTAATTCTGCTGCACTGGCCGGACTCCTCACCTAACCTCTTCCTGGCTCACTGCTACTTTACACTGGGGTCCCATGACACACTTGAAGTATTGGTTAAGGAGCTTTGTGTAACTGTACTATTCTATGGGGCAGGTAAGTTCATCCAGTTTTTGGGATTCAACGGAGCACCTTCGAAGCATCAGGCCTCGGCACCACTAGACCTGTATGTGTGCATCAAAACATTCTATGCTCATTAAAAGCAATCATGCACATCAGCATACAAATGCTTGTGCCACAAGAGCGAATACTTTTGATATACTGAACAGCGAGAGAAATAATGATAACCGTACACTAATGCAAACTGAAAGTTGAGCACAGTGTTCACAGCTTCTTGCATGATGGGGCATTCAAGGGATTATGGTTCATTTAAATAATTAAACTTTTGCAGATCTTTCAAAGGATTTCACAACATGGCCTTTTGTTACTTTTCACTTTGCATGCAAATAAGGTAATAGTAGATACAGAGCTCAAACCCTTACAGTATGCTGAAAAAAGAATGAACATTGTGATGTGCTATGGTTACATACTCGAAAGTGAGACAGAGCCAAAGCTAAGAGGGAGCAATTCGCAATATAAAACAGCATAACCTCACATGACATGTAAGTGCCAAAAGCGCGTGACTCCTGATAAGGTCACGGGTCAAGGCTGAAAATTATTTGTGACTCCTCCTGTCCTTGTGTTGTCTCACTCACCCTCAACCCCTCACCCTCACTCACCCTCACTCACCCTCACCCTCACTCACCCTCAACCCCTCACCCTCAACCCCTCACCCTCAACCCCTCACTCACCCTCACTCTCACTCATCCTCACTCACCCTCAACCCCTCACCCTCACTCACCCTCACTCACCCTCACTCACCCTCAACCCCTCACCCTCACTCACTCACCCTCAACCCCTCACCCTCAACCCCTCACTCACCCTCACTCTCACTCATCCTCACTCAACCACCCTCAACCTCACTCACCCTCAACCCCTCACCCTCAACCCCTCACTCACCCTCACTCTCACTCATCCTCACTCAACCACCCTCAACCTCACTCACCCTCAACCCCTCACCCTCAACCCCTCACCCTCACTCACCCTCAACCCCTCACCCTCAAACCCTCACACTCACTCACCCACCCTCAACCCCTCACCCTCACTCACTCACCCTCAACCCCTCACCCTCACTCACTCACCCTCACTCACCCTCAACCCCTCCCCCTCGACCCCTCCCCCTCAACCCCTCACCCTCACCCTCACTCACCCTCACTCACCCTCAACCCCTCACTCACCCTCACCCTCAACCCCTCACCCTCAACCCCTCACTCACCCTCACTCTCACTCATCCTCACTCACCCTCAACCCCTCACCCTCACTCACCCTCACCCTCACTCACCCTCAACCCCTCACCCTCACTCACTCACCCTCAACCCCTCACCCTCAACCCCTCACTAACCCTCACTCTCACTCATCCTCACTCAACCACCCTCAACCTCACTCACCCTCAACCCCTCACCCTCAACCCCTCACCCTCACTCACTCACCCTCAACCCCTCACCCTCAAACCCTCACCCTCACTCACCCACCCTCAACCCCTCACCCTCACTCACTCACCCTCAACCCCTCACTCTCACTCACTCACCCTCACTCACCCTCAACCTCTCCCCCTCGACCCCTCCCCCTCAACCCCTCACTCACCCTCAACCCCTCACTCACCCTCAACCCCTCAACCCCTCACCCTCAACCCCTCACCCACCCTCAACCCCTCCCCCTCAACCCCTCACCCTCACTCACCCTCAACCCCTCACCCTCACTCACCCTCAACCCCTCACCCTCACTCACCCTCAACCCCTCACCCTCAACCCCTCACCCTCAACCCCTCACCCTCAACCCCTCACCCTCAACCCCTCACCCTCAACCCCTCACCCTCACTCACTCACCCTCAACCCCTCACTCACCCTCACTCACCCTCACTCTCACTCACTCTCACTCACCCTCACTCACCCTCACTCACCCTCACTCACCCTCACTCACCCTCCCTCACTCACCCTCACTCACCCTCACTCACCCTCACTCACCCTCAACCCCTCACTCACCCTCACTCATCCTCACTCACCCTCAACCCCTCACCCTCACCCTCACCCACCCTCAACCCCTCACCCTAACTCACACTCACCCTCACTCACCCTCACCCTCACTCACCCTCACTCTCACTCACCCTCAACCCCTCACTCACCCTCAACCCCTCACTCACCCTCACTCACCCTCACTCACCCTCACCCACCCTCACCCTCACTCACCCTCAGCCCCTCACCCTCACACAGTGCAATAGGTCTCGGAGCATTTGAGTTAGAGCTTTTAGAATTGTTTATGGCTTTTTTTATTTGTAATTCTTTAGCATTGGCTACAGGAAACAAAAATGCTAAAGATTTACAAAAAAAACCCATAAACAATTCTAAAAGCACTAACTCTAATGCTGCGAGACCTATTGCATTTCCAATGCTTGTTAATTAAGGCCCTCCCTCACATCCGAAATGACAGCGGGCTCCCAATGGACCACGTTAATAAAACTTCAAAGTGATCTGTGCTTAATTGTCCCGAGATATCTGTGTCAATTAATAAAGCCAACAAAGAGTCACTCTAGTGCTTTCCACTCGATGTATGACAGAACCACACAGCCATTGCAACGCATGGCTTTACAACGCGGTCTTTACAACGACCTGTCTTTACCACTGCATTCCTTTGCAACGCAAGTCTTTACAACACACAGCCACTTTGCCTTAGGGGAAAGTGCTGAACTTTGGAGAGGTATACATTACTATTCCTGCTCCAGTCTATGCAGAGTTAGGCTTCAAATTCCAATACCACGTCCCCTATGACAAGTCATTGCAAAGAACTGTGTGGTAAAGGAATGCAGTGGTAAAGACGGGTCATGGTAAAGGCCTACTTTGAAATGAAATTAAATGAAATGAATTCATACTTGTATAGCGCACTTATACCCTGAGGCGTCTTGGCGCTGTACGCATACCGCTGTGGAACCCTTCCTGGCTTTTCCCTGTGAAATGCCCACTCCTGGGCACCCCCAAGGTGAAGCCAGGCATCCCAGCGCTGTTGGGGCCGTTGTGGAGATTAAGCAAGCTATTGCCCAGAGTTGCAGAGTGGGACCCATGATTAGAATAGGCACAGAGGCGAGAATTATCAGGTCCGAAGAAATTGAGCCCAAGACCCACCGAGGCGGGAATTGAACCTTGGTCCCGGGCCAGACCTCTGCATCAGGGTCTGCCGCTCTAACCATTGAGCCACACTTCTCCATTTTGGAAAGGCAATGCGGTATTAAGAATTCAACCCTTATTTGTGTGCTTTAATGGAAGGGCAGGGCAGCAGCTATCCCTGCTGTGCTGCCCTACGGCAAAAGGAAAGGGCAGGAATGCTCTGTATCTACATGATACGGTGCATTCCTGTCCATTTCCCCCTGTGCCGTTGCACAATGGGCTGCCGTGCGCCACTGCAGGCACCTTTTCACCATGGTGCAAGGGTGCCTGCATTGCGGGGATGATTGATTTTGTGCAGGTAGGTACCCTTCCTGCACAAAATCAATCCATTTAGGCGCTCTCCTTTTTCTATGTGTGGTACATTCCGCAGCACACATAAAAAAATGAAAGCACAAGGAGAAACGTTTTCATTTCCCTTCGTTGCGCCTCCCTAACGTCATCCCTGGGGGTGGCCTTAGGTTCTGATTCATTCCAAGTTTTATGATGCCTTGTATATCTTGAAATATGTCTGGTTAAATGAGTATTGTGTGGGAACACCCATAGCAACATCCATGAAACGCCCCTTTCACATATTTTTCTGCATGAAAGGGGCACATATTTATAGGGACATGAAAAGCCATGTAAAGTGGCTTTACATTTATTTATTTATTTACTTATTTATTTATTTATTTAAAACTTATAATGCACAACAGCTACCCGCAGTGGGTTTCCCGGCGCAAGGGATAGACTAAAGAAGAAAAAAGGACATTACAACAGCATTATTAACAGCTAAAACGGCCGGAAATCTATTGGAAGAGTAAAGTTTTAAATTTTTTGCGGAAGCAGAACATGTTAGTCTCAGATTTCAGAGTAATGGGAAGCGCATTTCAAGATTTGGGGCCTAGATGGGAGAAAGATCTTCCCCCCATCTTCACAAGTTTAAATCTTGGAATGACGAAGTCACAGTTAGCCGAGGATCTTAATGTGCGGCTAGGCCTGTACGGTTGAACAAGGCTCTGAAGATACAGAGGGGCTGAGCCCTGCTTAATTTAAAAAAGGTAGCATAGGGCTTTAAATTTAATGCGGCTCAGGATCTTGAGCCAATGTAGATCGCGAAGAGCCTGAGTGGCTGAAGGTCTCCTCGGGATGTTACATAAAAGTCGGGCCGATGAGTTCTGTACTACCTGCAGTTTATTTATGGTCGCAGCATCAGCACCAAGGTAGAGGACGTTACCATAGTCCAGACGAGATGTTACTAACGCCTGGACGATGGTTCTCCTAGTGGCATATGGCAACATCCAGAGAATTTTCTGGAGCCATCTCAAGGTGGAAAAACAGATGGCAGCCACCTTGGTAGCCTGTTGCCTCATAGAGAGCTTGTCATCTATGAGGAATCCAAGATTGCGAACCACGGAGACCGGTTGGGGGAGGGGACCCATGGCATCAGGCCAGTGTTGCGGTCCCCAGAGATCTTTATGTTTCCCCAAGATGACAATCTCGGTCTTGTCACCGCATAGCTTGAGGAAATGCCTCTGCATCCACTCAGCCACTTGTGACAATCCAGTTTTCAGACTAGACACGCAGTTTCCTTCAGTGCTGGAGAGGGAGAAAACAATGTGTGTGTCGTCGGCGTATGAAAAAATAGTTAGCCCAGCATCCTCTATGATGGAAGCTAGAGGTTTGATGTAAATATTAAATAATAAAGGGCTGAGAATGGACCCCTGAGGGACGCCATACGCCGAAGGACAAATATCAGATACGGCTTTCGTGGAGACTACCTGGAAAGTGCGTTCACTTAAAAAGGAAGCAATCCAGGCCAATGCGGGACCATCTACTCCCAGGGACCGGAGAGAGTTCAATAAGGTGGAATGAGACACGGTATCGAACGCCGCACTCAGATCCAAAAGGATGAGGTCAAAAGTTTCCCCGTGATCGATACCGTGCCGTAACCTCTCCGTTACCCCGAGTAGCGCAGTCTCAGTAGAATAATGCGCACGAAAGCCGGACTGAGAAGGATGTAAAAAGTCTTCATTTTCCACAAGATGGGTAAGCTGAATGTTCACGTGCCTCTCCAACACTTTAGATAGAACGGGCAACAGGGATATCGGTCTGAAATTGGCAGGTTAGACATATCAGCTCCGGCCTTTTTTAGGAGAGGGACCACCATTGCGTGCTTCCAATCCGGTAGCACGTGGGACTCATTTAAGGAGGCATTCAAGAGTCTCATGAGAACTCGCCGGGATTCGAGATCCAGCAGCTTTAAGATCTTTGCAGGTACCGGATCACGCAGTGAGCCAGATCTTACGCTGTTCAGGCAGGAAGCAAATGAGGTGTCATCGAACAGTTGCCAGTGAGTTACCATTGACTTTGGATGCAGGAGTACTTTCATTACTTTCATTACTGCCGAACGAGATGGTGAAGGCATTATAGCCCCTAGGCTCGTACTGGCGCAGACGGGCGCAGACGGGCAGGACTCTGGCACGACTCAGGCGCAGCGAGGGCGCGTCCACTGCGCATTGTGTAGAGCGCCTTAAGTAGGCGTTTCCCAAATTGCCAGAGCGCCTGAACGCTAGAACGATCGATAATGGCGTCCAAAAGTGTCCCATTCGCTCCCAAGATGGCGAGCGCTGAAGCAGACCCCCGGGAACCGGACCCGCTCAACCAGCGGTGTTCTCAACAATTAAAGTGCAGGTAGGTGGCCAGAAGGGGCCTTATAAATACGCAGTGGCACTTTGCGCCACTGGAACGTCAAAAAAGTGACATTCTTGGGACGCAAAATCGCTGGTAGGGCCTGGTAAATGCTGTTTCCCCTTTCCACTTAGTCCAATTCGATTAAAGAGGGCAGGTATTGTTGAACGGCTCTATTTTGATTGCTTTTTGCTGTTCTGTTCTTCTGCCACCGCTTTCATACATTTCAGTATAAACCCTGAGAGGCGGCAGGATTCCCCTTTTAGGCAACATTGGACAGCTTCCCTACAGGATCTTATATTTAGAAGTTGAAGTTGGAAGGTTTTATAAAGCGCTCTAACACCATGCGGTTTCTTGGCGCTGCAGACGTATAGCACTGGGGGAGTAGGAAGGTTACTGCGGCGGGTATGCTTGGGAGAAAAGATGAGTTTTTAGGGCTTTGCGGAAGTATATGTAGGTGGGGGTGGACCTAATGGCAAAGGGAAGGGCATTCCAAAAAAGGGGGGCAAGGGTGGAGAACCTCATGCCGCCGAATTCTTTCCTCCGAAAGCGAGGAACGCTAAGGAAAAACTGAGTGGAGGAGCGTAGGCTTCTGTTGGGAACGTTTGCACTGATCTTAGAATTGATAAAGTCTGGGGCAGTGCCAGCCAGAGTCATAAAGATCAGGCAACCCATCTTGAATAAAGAACGCTCCAAGATGGGCAGCCAATGGAGGGATTTTAACTAAGGGGTAACTCGGTGGGACTTAGGAAGTCTACAGATAAGACGAGCTGCCTGATTTTGAATCAATTGCAGGCACCGGAGTTCATAAGCAGGAATACCTACATACAGGCCATTGCCGTAATCAAGGCGGGATAAAATCATAGCAAGAAGGATGAGTTTAAGGGCTGTGACAGAAAAGAAACAGGAGATTTTGCGTATGATTCTGAGAGACAAAAAACAGGATGAGACCACGGTGCTGATCTGGGGGCGCATGGTAAGGTCTTGACTGACTCTGATACCCAAAGTTTTTACGGAGGCAGGGGGTTGGGGAGAGGGACCAAGGGAAAGAGGCCAGAAGGCAGAGGTCCAGGGGCTAGAAGGGCCACCGGTAAGAACCAACTCCGTCTTATCGGGATTCAGTTTTAAGTGATTGAAGTTCATCCAATCATAGATGAATGTCAGGGTAGATTGGAACTTTAAGATAGAGTCAGGGGAAGATGAGAGGTTAAAAATGAGCTGAAGGTCATCGGCATAATTAAATACTGTGACCTCCATTTTTTGCAGAGCAGCTATAGGAGGATAGATATAGAGATTGAAAAGAAGAGGAGACAGAGACGAACCCTGGGGGACCCCGCAAGGGACAGAGTAGATGGGGGCAGAAAAATCCTCCAGCTGTACGTCCTGGGTGCGGTTTCCTAGAAAAGAGGTAAGCCAGGCCAGAGCCGATCCCCGAATGCCAGCGCCCCCGACACGGTCGAGTAGGATGGAATGATCGACCGTGTCGAAGGCAGCGGACAGGTCGAGGAGGACCAGGGCCTGAGGAGAGTTGGTATCGGCACTCCTCCTAAGCTCCTTTAGAGCTCGGAACATCGGGGATAGCCGGTACATCCTCTGTGGCTTTAGTCTGCCACAATAACATATTACTTAGGTCAATAATTCATCCGATTTGTCACACAGTCTGCACTGTTTCTGGTTTCTCCATTCCTACATCCAAACCAGTAACATCGTAGGGGATAACACAGGACCAGGATATCATGAAGTTGTATTTAACCAGATTTTGGTGGGGGATACTCAGATAATCAGTCAACCTGCCCACAGTTTATAAATCCGTCGCCCAGCTACCATGGGACTTGGTTTTTAAGTCCCTCAAATTTTGCCCAAATGACAAAGATTTTGCAGTGCATATTAGCAATTTTGTTTTTGCTTTGCTGGGAAAGGGTTACTTCAACAAGGTCTTCCGCCTGCAATATTCTCACAAACTCAAATAAAAAGGCCCCCCAAACTGAGTTTGACTCCTCTATTTTCCAGAGAGTTTGTTTCATTTTATTGGTGTTAGACGGTTGTAATTTGAAGCAGTATGAAACGTATATCATGTGAAACACCAAATCCAATTTAGTCAGATTGATTTCCATCCTAATTTAAGTATATGTAGTGCAATCTAGAAGGGCACATAGATGGTGAAAACACATACATTGCTGACTGGCCAGCTAAATAGTTGATCTTTGAACCAAATTGCTCCATAAGAGAGAGCAGGTACCACTCTGCATCCTACACCAGACTATAAAGTTCTTGAGTTTTTGCCTATCCAAGCTCTTCTTCAGGCGGCTCACTGTGCACATCAGCTGTTTAAGCCTTATCTTCATTACTGCTTCTTGTGCCCCTTTGCCTCCCCTTTCATTTAGGTACACACCTAGATATTTAAAGCCTTTTACACTTTTTAGGCTGGCTCCATCAATGTGCCAGGTGCTCTATTTAACCAATTTCCTTTCAAAGATCATCGTTTTTGTTTTACTTGGGTAATATTAATAGCATTTTCGATGCAGTAAAAAGCCAGGGCTCTAAGAGACCTATGGAGGCCAATTCGAGTGCGATCTAACAGGACCATATCATCCGCATATTGGAGGATTTGAATTTTTGACCAGGGAGTCTTGGAGGGCAGATCCTGGGGATATGTAAAGTACGCTCGAAGTCCGCCATGTATAAATCAAAATGCAGCATGGCTAAAATACAGCCTTGTTTCAGGCTTTTGTTTGTGGTTATCCTTCCTGAGGTTGACCAGTGTGCGGCTGTCTTAATATTTGCCCGTGTGGCACTGTGAAACGACTCAACTACTTTCAGTAGCAACAGGGGGACTCCCCATGCTCTTAACTTTGCCCATAGCCTGCCTCTTAGAACATTTCCAAACGTGTTTGTGAGTTCTATGAAAAATCCAGAAAGCGGCAATGACTTAGGGCACACAGCTTCATCAATAAGGCAAGTCAGGGTAAGTATATTGTCCTCAATGTTTTTATTTCTTTGAAAACCAGATTCAAACCATGGGATGAGCCGCTTCTTTGTAGTCCATGCTTCCAGCTCCTCAATTAAAAGTCAGGCAAAGCACTTTCCTTCCACGTCTAAAAGTGCTATCATTCTGTCATTACCTGGCGAATGCCGGCTACCTTTTTTGTGTAATAGGACTAGAATAGACCCTCGCCAGCTATCTGGAATCATACTAGTATGGAAGGAATCCCCCAAAACATTATTAAAATTTGTGTCCATAATAAGGGATCAGATTTTTTTTTTAAACCTGCAGGCCATTGGGGCCAGGAGCACCGGCCACTCTTAACTTACTTAGGGTCTTACCCACCCTTGTTTTATTGAGCCAGACAGAAGGTTTGGTATGCTCTTGCTGAGCTGTCTAGCTTATTAGAATGTCGACTTGCAGCCGTCTGAATGGCTATGCATATTCCAAAGCTGTTCGGAAAGTGGGTATCACATCCTTGGATACCAGAGCTCCTTTGCTATAAACATATGATTACGCTTTTTCCAGGGTATATGTTATTGATGTCTGTAGGTTCGTGAGGAATACACAGCATTTCTGTCACTGTATTTACACTGTCATTTTCCCCACATGTAGGGGCTGCTGTAGCAAGACTTCTTCATTATAAGGGGAGAGGATGTGGTATATTGGCCAGAGCTGCCAACTTTGGAGCTGGGGAACCACGTTCAAGCCTCTGTATCGGCTCAACATTTCCTGATGGAGGGCAAATCACTTTATCTCCCAGTGCCTACCAACAATGAATGTGTCCCTATGTAACCTAACTGGTGCTCATGTAAAGCACTCCAATACATTCGGGTTGAGTTTGCACTATATAAAACGGAAAAGAGTATATATATATATATATATATATATATATATATATATATATATATATATATATATATTCACTGAAAAAACCATAGGTTATAGACCATATATAGTTAGGAATTCGCATTTACAAAACCTTATTTTACTCACACAAAACCATTGAAATTCCATATATAGTTAGTTGCACTAACTATATATCGCGCACCCGCAATCCACTGCTGATGATGTCACATATTACATCATTCATGACATGGTCAGTGACATCACTGATGGCATCACTGATGACATCTCAAATGACATCACTGATGACATCACTGATGACATCTCATTTGACATTACTGATCACATCACTGATGATATCATTCATGTGATAATACGATGAACCTCTTCAGACTCTAATATAACCTTAGATACAATCAGTGTAAACAGACACTCACAGACTGTCACTCATCCATGGAGTTACTCACACACCTAGTCAGTCATGCAAAGAATCAATCACACCTCCATTTCCTCAACTATACAGTTATACAAACTTTACTTATTCAAACATATACTAACACATATTTACTCTCTTATACAATCCCTGATACAAGTTCACAATGATCCATACAGCCACTCACACATTCACTGGCTCTTATGCACAGTTATTTATATATGTCAACTCTCACATGTACTGTGTTTTACATATGTACTTACTTTGACATGTAGCACTGAGATATCCATTCACTCACCAATACACTCATGCACACAGTCAACCGCCTATACAGCTGTTTCCACATGCACTTTTGAAACCATACATCTAGTGAATCAACTGCTCACACATCTATGCACAGAGTCATACACCTCCCAGCCACCCACACACACACTCAGTCTCCCATACAAATACTTGGGCAACCAATCAATAACCCATATAGTTACTCATATAGCTACTTATCAACACATGCAACAGTTTACAGAACAACAGACATAATGATGCACAAATTAAGACAGTTTAGTCACTAACCCATGCACTCAGTGAGACACATTTAATCACTCACTCATACAGTCAGTCATGCACCTACTAAATCCTTCATCCAGACACTTATACATCCACTCATTCTTCAATATGTAAGACATATTTTAACTTTACAGAAACATACAGTCACTGGATGTTGTCATCAGTGACGTCATCAGTGATGTCATTTGAGATGTCATCAGTGATGTCATCAGTGATGTCACTGACCATGTCATGAATGATGTAATATGTGACATCATCAGCAGTGGATTGCGGGTGCGCGATATATAGTTAGTGCAACTAACTATATATGGAATTTCAATGGTTTTGTGTGAGTAAAATAAGGTTTTGTAAATGCGAATTCCTAACTATATATGGTCTATAACCTATGGTTTTTTCAGTGAATTTTCAAGGTTTTGTAAATGCTAATTCCGAACTATATATGGTCTATAACCTATGGTTTTTTCAGTGAATTTTCAAGGTTTTATAAATGCTAATTCCTAACTATATATGGTCTATAACCTATGGTTTTTTCAGTGAATATATATATATACATACATATATAAACATATATCATCTGTATATCTATATAAATACAAACATAAATGCATGCATACATATACTTATATGCATACAGATGCATGTTATTTACATGAAAGTTGAAAAAACACTAATAAAAGCAAAGTTAAAAAGCCACCTCATTACAAACAGAATGGCTTTAACTTAAACAAGGGCGAGATCTATTGCATTTTCAATGCTTGTTTACTTTGGTGTCATCAAGAAGGCATTCAGATGTGTCACACATTTGCCATAAATTCTGAATGTTAGCACTCTAGTTGCACATTAGATCACTGTAGTAAAGCTACTGCTCACCAGGGACGTCTGCTGCTGGTATTCAAAGTGCATGTTTCAGTCTGCATGTCAGAATTTTTTTAATGAAATAGAAGAGGATTTGAGAAGTCACTCAAAATGATCCCTAATTTTTCTTTCTGAAGCACTAATCATACTTTCTATGGCAAAATTAACCCCCTCATGTTGTTCCTTTTTAAATTGAGTGTTTTCAGACTTACCACTTCATTCCAATCAAGATGGCTTCTGGTGTGCCATACTTTTGTCATAAGTAAGACTGTTAGCGCTCTAGTTGTTCTTTAGAACACTCTGGGACATTCTGTCATTGGGCTATACTTGGGCTACATCTGGGTGATATTTGGGCTACATTTGGGCTCTTTTGTCTCTGGTGGCCATTTTGGGAGACTGCATGTCAGAATGTTTTAATGAAATAGAAAAGGATTTGAGAAGTCACTCAAAATGTGCCCTAATTTTTCATTCTGCAGCACTAATCATACTTTCTATGGCAAAATATACCCCCTCATGTTGTTTCTTTTTAAATTAAATGTTTTAAGAGTTACCACTTTATTCCAATCAAGATGGCTTCAGGTGTGCCATACCTTTGTAATAAGTAGGACTGTTAGCGCTCTAGTTGTTCTTTAGAACACTCTGGGACATTCTGTCATTGGGCTATACTTGGGCTACATCTGGGTGATATTTGGGCTACATTTGGGCTCTTTTGTCTCTGGTGGCCATTTTGGGAGACTGCATGTCAGAATTTTTTATTGAAATAGAAGAGGATTTGAAAAGTCACTCAAAATGTGCCCTAATTTTTCTTTCTGCAGCACTAATAATACCTTCTATTGCATAATATACCCCCTCATTTTGTTCCTTTTTAAATTAAATGTTTTAAGAGTTACCACTTTATTCCCATCACGATGGCTCCAGGTGTGCTATACCTTTGTAATAAGTAGGACTGTTAGCGCTCTAGTTGTTCTTTAGAACACTCTGGGACTATCTGTCATTGGGCTATACTTGGGCTACATCTGGGTGATATTTGGGCTACATTTGGGCTCTTTTGTCTCCGGTGGCCATTTTGGGAGACTGCATGTCAGAATGTTTTAATGAAATAGAAAAGGATTTGAGAAGTCACTCAAAATGTGCCCTAATTTTTCATTCTGCAGCACTAATCATACTTTCTATGGCAAAATATACCCCCTCATGTTGTTTCTTTTTAAATTAAATATTTTAAGAGTTACCACTTTATTCCAATCAAGATGGCTTCAGGTGTGCCATACCTTTGTAATAAGTAGGACTGTTAGCGCTCTAGTTGTTCTTTAGAACACTCTGGGACATTCTGTCATTGGGCTATACTTGGGCTACATCTGGGTGATATTTGGGCTACATTTGGGCTCTTTTGTCTCTGGTGGCCATTTTGGGAGACTGCATGTCAGAATGTTTTAATGAAATAGAAAAGGATTTGAGAAGTCACTCGAAATGTGCCCTAATTTTTCATTCTGCAGCACTAATCATACTTTCTATGGCAAAATATACCCCCTCATGTTGTTTCTTTTTAAATTAAATGTTTTAAGAGTTACCACTTTATTCCAATCAAGATGGCTTCAGGTGTGCCATACCTTTGTAATAAGTAGGACTGTTAGCGCTCTAGTTGTTCTTTAGAACACTCTAGGAGGCTGCAGTAGAACACAAAGGAATCAACTGACAGTCTCTGTCCTTGTTGGATGTACATGTTTTACTGAGAATGTCAGACTTCATTTTCACATGACTGAGAAAGATAATGTGAATTTACAGAAAATATGCTTTCAGTTTAGCTTATAGATCCCCTTCCAAACCACTGTGGGAAAATCATGAGATATTAGTTTTCTTTCAAACAATATTCATGATATCACAGCAGAAGGTTTTTTCACATGGTAAAATCAACTTAGAACCCACCACAATTCCTAAAACGAGTATGGTACCATCAACAAATGATTTATAATGTAACTAAAGTCCTAAAACCCTCTATTAACTACAATGCTTTTTAATGAGGTGCTATCATGTATATTGGTCCCAAGATGGCTGCCAACACTTCTTGGATGAAGTGCTGACAGCCAATCAGATCAGATGTGTGGTTAGGCTCCGCCCAGATATATATCTTTTTTTGAACCTAAATTACTCAAAATCCACTGGAGCACATATATTGAGACCTAGCAAAGGCACATCGGGCTAACAGTCCCTACAATTTTGCCAAGTTTCGTGCAAATCCATTCAGCCGTTCGAGCTAAAAGTGAGGCCAACCGCCCTATGGAAATTAACATGGGAAAAACGCGTTTTGGGACCCCCCTTTTTTCTCGGCCCCCCCCTTGATGAAACCCCCCCAAATTGTCAGGGGCTGCTCAGAAACAAAATGTTCCATTTTCCTGAAAATTTCAGCCAATTCCGTCCACAAACGCCAAAGTTATTAGACATAGAATTTTCAAAAATCCCATAGAGAAAAAATCCTAACTATATATACCTACTGGCGACCGCCAGTAGGTAATATATATATATATATATATATATATATATATATATTCACTGAAAAAACCATAGGTTTTACACACGTTATAGTTAGGAAGTAGCATTTGAAAAACCTATGAAATTCACTGAAAAAACCATAGGTTTGACACCAGTTATAGTTAGCTGGAAATTTTACTGACATAAAACCAATGAAATTCCACGTTATAGTTAGTTGGACTCACTATAACTTGCGCGTGTAATGCACTGCTGATGACATCACATATTACATCACTCATGAGATCACTGATAACACCATCTAGTGAATGTCTGTCTTTTTAAAAAATAAATATGTTTTATATATGTATATGTAGAGGTCGATGTAAAAATAAATGTTTAAATAAGTGTCTTAATGGATGTGGAGGACTGTATGGATGGCTGAGTGTGTATATGTGTGTGTTAGTGAGTGAATGCCTGCCTCACTAGTGTGTTTATCAGTAACGATATATGTTTTAATCTAGTTTATGTAAGTATTGATATATATAAGTGAGTATATGTGACAGTGAGAGATTGAAAGAGTTCCTCTTTAAATAAGTATGTGTTTCTATAAGTGATTGTTTAAAAGAGTAAGTAAGTGTAAGTTTACTTAGAAGTAAGGTGCTACTGTGTGTATATCTGTCTATGTAAATAAATGGATGTTTATTACTTTATTTGCAAGTGTGAATATGTGTGTGATTTACTTTTGGATGTCTATCGGTATATAACAGGATGTATAGCTGTATCACTATATATAATCAGTGAGTATATATACGAGTGACTATATAGAACTGTTATTGAATTATTGGATGTGTATATAAATGTTGGAATTACTGAATTGGTTGTTGTAACTGGTACAGGTATGTCCACTTTTTTTTATATGTTAGTTTTTTTTTCAAAATGTGTTTTAAGGGTTACTTTAGAGTGCAAGTAGGTTAGTCTCTCTGTCACAAGGATGGTATCATCAGTGATCTCATTAGTGACGTCACTGACCATGTCATAAGTAATGTAATATGTGATGTCATCAGCAGTGCATTACACGCGCAAGTTATAGTGAGTCCAACTAACTATAACGTGGAATTTCATTGCTTTTATGTCAGTAAAATTTCCAGCTAACTATAACTGGTGTCAAACCTATGGTTTTTTCAGTGAATTTCATAGGTTTTTCAAATGCTACTTCCTAACTATAACGTGTGTAAAACCTATGGTTTTTTCAGTGAATTTCATAGTTTTTTTGAATGCTAGTTCCTAAGTATGTAATCACGTTCATAACTAGATAGTGTCACCGCCTACACGTCCTGAGAAGCGCATGTAAAGTCATGTGACTTCAAAACAAGACTTCCAATTGGTTCTTAGTAGTTTCTGTTCTGGAATTTACACGAAGCACACCACCCACTTTCCTCACAATCTTTTCTACTCTCAAGAGACAACAACGTCGAGCATCTTCCGGAAAACTTTGCTGAAATGGCTGCCCTTCCGCATTCATCTTCCGAATCTGAAGGAAATGAGCGACCACCGTTAAGAAGAAAAAAGGAATCTTTCATTTGGCAATTTTTTACTTATCCTGAAGATCAAAAGAAAGTGAATGCGCCAAAAGTAACCTGCACGATATGCAATACGGAGCTCTCAAGGGGAAATCCAAATAAAAAATATTCCTTTTCTATACACACCATGCAGCGGCATGTTAAACAAAGGCATCCTGAGCATTATGCAAAAGCATCGACAAGAGCCCTGGCCACGCTATTACCATCAGAGGTGGCCAGCACATCTTCTGGTGGACGACCTGTATCTCCATCGAGTGCTGAGATGGACTTGAGACCATATCTTGCGAAGGTGCACATGAAATGCAACGAGTGTGGAGAAATTCTTTTGTACGGAGAGCAGAGCCTCGTTCTTATTCAACTCAAAATTGAAAGTCATAAATGCCCCAAGAAAAGATAAATTTCTTTACTTCATTTTCATAGTATTACATACTGAAAAATGTAGTAGCAACTTTAAAAAATCGAAAGCATCATAACACTTGTTTCCAAAAAAAAAATATATAAAAAAAAAAGTTCTTTTCAGAACTACCTCTTTCTACCAAAACGTGCTCCAAGAGCATATTATGAGATGTTTTTTCGCCGCTTTATTTTAGTGCGAGACCGGGTGCGCGCACCCTCCTATCGCGTACAGGACCTGACACTTACATGTGAAGTCATGTGACTTCTAAACAACACTTCTAATTGGTTCTTGGTAGTTTCTATTCTGGAATTTACACGCAGCACTCCACCCACTTCCATCACTTTCTTTTCTACTCTCAAGAGAGAACAACGTCGAACATCTTCCCGAAGACTTCGCTACAATGGCTACCGTTCCGCATTCATCTTCCGAATCTGAAGGAAATGAGCGACCACCTTTGACAAGAAAAACGGAGGCCACGCTATTACCATCAGAAGTAATCAGCACATCTTCCGGTGGACGACCTGTATCTCCATCGAGTGCTGAAATGGACTTCAGACCATATCTTGCGAACGTGCACATGAAATGCACGAACTGTGGAGAACTTCTTGTATACGGAGAGCAAAGCTTTACTCTAATTAAACACACAATTGAGAGTCATAAATGCTCCAAGAAAAGTTAAATTTCTTCACTTTATTTGGATAGTATAACATACTGAAAAATGTCGTAGCAACTTTAAGAAATCAAAAGCATCATAACACTTGTTTCCAAAAAAAAAACAAAAAAAAAAAAAAAAGTTCTTTTCAGAAGTAACTCTTTCCACCAAAACATGCTCCAAGAGCATATTATAAGATGTTTTTTCGCCGCTTTATTTTAGTGCGAGACCAGGTGCGCGCACCCTCCTATCGCGTACAGGACCTGACACTTGCATGTGAAGTCATGTGACTTCAAAACAACACTTCTAATTGGTTCTTGGTAGTTTCTATTCTGGAATTTACACGCAGCACTCCACCCACTTCCATCACTTTCTTTTCTACTCTCAAGAGAAAACAACGTCGAACATCTTCCCGAAGACTTCGCTGCAATGGCTACCGTTCCGCATTCATCTTCCGAATCTGAAGGAGATGAGCGACCACCTTTCACAAGAAAAACGGAGGCTACGCTATTACCATCAGAAGTAATCAGCACATCTTCCGGTGGACGACCTGTATCTCCATCGAGTGCTGAAATGGACTTGAAACCATGTCTGGCGAACGTGCACATAAAATGCAACAACTGTGGAGAACTTCTTGTATACGGAGAGCAAAGCTTTACTCTAATTAAACACAAAATTGAGAGTCATAAATGCTCCAAGAAAAGTTAAATTTCTTCACTTTATTTGGATAGTATAACATACTGAAAAATGTCGTAGCAACTTTAAGAAATCAAAAGCATCATAACACTTGTTTCCAAAAAAAAAAAAAAAAAAAAGTTCTTTTCAGAACTAACTCTTTCTACCAAAACGTGCTCCAAGAGCATAATATGAGATGTTTTTTCGCCGCCTTCTTATAGTGCGCGACCGGGTGCGCGCACCCACCTATCGCGTACAGGCGTCGACACACGCATGTGCAGTCATGTGACTTTAAAACAACACTTCCAATTGGTTCTTACTAGTTTCTATTCTGCAATTTACACGAAACACTCCACCCACTTCCCTAGAAAACCAGTTTATCGAAAAACTTTTAAAGCCTCCTCTTATGAAATATTCGACATCAATCACATAGAAGAGTACTAAATAGCACTATATACACTCCGTCCCTTAATTATAAGAGACTTATTGCTATGTAAAAGCAACTTTTGTTTTCACGCGATAATGTGAAATGCTGAGCCTATTGCATAATTTTATTTCACATATATGTTACTATTCTCCTTCGAGCACTAACACCGTAGAAAATACCACCAATAGCGGTGATATTTTTTACACCGAGAACGGGCGATTTCTATCGCTTAGAGCCCTTACAATTATAAAGTTTTATTTCCTAAGTCTCTGATCTCCAACTGTGCAACATAGCTCCCCTGTGTGTCGTAATAAGGTCCATAAACAAAAACTACAGGGCCAGCATTATAAACATGCACAGAACCACAAAACGACAAGAGCCACCATGTTGATATATATCCTTAATATAATAAACCTCTGAGAATAAATACATATTTCCGTGGCACCCCATAACACAAATGTGGCGTCCTCTGACTCTGCTCCATTACCAAACACCGTAACTCCCCGCCCCCCTCACTTTTCACTAAACTCCGCACTCCACCCCACCCGAACGCCCTATTACAAACCCCCAACCTACCCTCCCTGCCCAAACCCACCATGAACCTCAAACTGCCCCTAGAAAACTTATAAGACACAGGATTACTAAAACTCAAAGAATACGCAACAGGCAGATAATGTAAATAGTACATAAAGGCACATATTTTTTCCAAAATACTATTTAAAAACATGTTCTATTTTTTATAAATCTATCATGCATCTGACCCTCTAGAACTGCTTTCAAAACGTGAACTATAAACCTCTACTTTTCATTTTCAAACCATACACTTTCATCTGACCCTCTAGAACTGCTTTCAAAACGTGAACTATAAACCTCTACTTTTCATTTTCAAACCATACACTTTCAATTACATTATTTTTTTTTCCACAATTCATGTAATGTTACACACCTTTTCTAAAATACACCAGTCCCTATCATTTATAAGGATTTATTTTCAGTCTTCATCAGTGACACTTTCTTCACATATAATAGAAATCACTATAACTTTTTAAACGACAATGCTAACGCGGTAAAAATAACCCTTCATTTGCTTTCCTTTAAGAATGCACACTATGTACCCCACGCATGCGTTTCTTGATCTTTGTATTTGGCAGCGAATACCGACCTTGAATCGGAAGACATGAACAAGACCGCCATTGTCACATTTAAAACTGAACGTTGCATCTGCTCACACACATATCTTTCACTAAGCTAACATTCACAGAAAACAGCATTGATGTAAAAAAAAATGACCTTGCTTTACAACTCCCTCAAATCACTCCCTTATTTTTTAACGCATCCTCCAGTTCAAAAAAAAGCTACTTTTTTGATAACCACTAAGCAATATATAAGTGACTAGACTCCTAGAAAATGTATCAAGTCATTCTGCTCCTCTCCACTGCATAGCCGGCGACCTAATTCTGTGCAGTTGCTATACAACCAGCGGTGCTGCGCCGTTTCCTTTACCATCTTGGGAAATTCAAAATGGATGTCCCTCCTGCCTTCGCAAACGAGCCGGGCCACTTAGAACTATTTCGACAGAGAATGCTTCTGTACTACGGCACCTTACCACTCTCAACTTTGAATACTTCATATCGATTATCATTTCGATATTCGTATTTCACCTGTGTGCAGCCTGTATTTCATTGCCTGAGCTGTGATTTCACGTGGGCCCTGGATTTATGTCTCTGCAATTTGGTACCTCCTGAACCGAATTACAATCACCTCATGAATCCGTTACTTGATCATGAACAGCTTTGTTACAACGGAGGGTTTATGGCCTTTGCAGCGATACAAGGAGTTCTGGGTCATTGGAATATATTCGCAGCGGCGCAAGATTTCCTAACAGAGAGCTACATCGAAAACCCACCGAGCTGCCCTATGATGGTAAAAGACGCTCCAATAATGACAGATCATGAATGCTCCTTTCATCTTCTCAATTGGATGGCTGACATGTTTTCAGATGATAACAATGATTTCATGTTAGAGGCACTTGCTGCATACTTTGCCTACACAATGGACGGTTAACTCTTTCCTAACAGCGAGCTACATCGAAAACCCACCGACCTGCACTCTGATGGTAAAAGAGGCTCCGATTATAACAGATCATGAGTACTGCTTTACTCTTTTCCATTGGATAGCTGACATACTTTCAAATGATAAAACTGATTTCCTGTTACAAGCAGAAGCTACCTATTTTGCCTAAACAATGCTTCAATAACTCTCAAACAAGCCATTGACGTCCTCATTTCCTTTTGGTTTTCTATATTCTTCACGTTCTTTTCCATATTTTCTTTTGAAGAACAGACCTATTTGCTTTACTAACAGTGGACATTATGATTTCGTGTTGTTTGACAGCTGATTCATAAAGTAATGATGTATAACCACTTGCATTTTCATATATCGTTCCTAAACTGAAAGGCCAGAGACCTTCTTCCATTTATTAAAATATAATATACTTCCTTATAAGAGTGTACAATGTTTTTTTCCAACTATATTCATTTTTCTACAACTATAGCGTTTGTATTCCATGTACTACTGACAATACCAATTACTGTGTTTTTTGCAATTTCTGTACTCATATTACATAATGATTTGCCTTTCAAACAGTACATTTCTAAATAAACATTTCAAATATTCACGGTTTCTCTTTTAATCCATAATCTCAACTGAAATGATTTCATATTGAAAAAATATTCATGGGTTCCACATAACCTTAACTGTAGTCACTGAGGACCTTATTTATGAAGACCTTCCGCCGCCAGTGCCTCATTTTTTAAAATGGGAAAAAGTAACGCACCGGTGGCGCAAGGCCTCCATAAATAAAGTCCTGAATGTTTTCTTTTCTCGACCTCACTTACTGATACTAGAACCTGCAAGCCAATTACGGCCCGTGAACTCTTTCTTAGTAGGTCGCGCACCGTAAAGACAGTTATACCACTGTTAACATTTTTTTTTACTGTTACTAAGCACCGACACAGTTCCGCTTCACTCAGAGTTAATCACTGCTCCCACGCTTCTACAGGCCAGACGCTATGTCGTATTTCTCTCCTTATCACCCTTTCATCTCCACAATAACAAACAGTTGTCCGCCTGCCACCAGAGAACAGACTCAGATGCACTTACTTATAAATGCAGAAAACACTCAATTAACACAAGGGCTCTTTTCAGAGCCACCTTATATCTAAGCACTCAAACTTCTGATTTATCTCCATTTTCACACTCTTGTAAATAGGTGTGCACGACCGGGTGCGCGCACCCCGTATTTTTTTTCTGGAAAAAATTATATGTTTTTTCGCGTTTAAGGGCATTACTGCACACCCCGAGAAAAGCTACGCAGCAAAACAATCTCTAACTTCTCCCCTTTCCATGTTTCAACGCTTTGAAATGAACAATATATTTACTCGCAGTGACAAAATGGCGGACAAAACTTCCTGATTTCCTTCGAATCGAACGTTAACAGGCGTCACGCAGCCAAAAAAAATTCCGCTCACGCGCAGCCGCTTGGGTGCGCGCACGTGTGCGCGCCTATAGATATATAATTGACTTTAACTTTAATTTTCTCAACAACTACTGAACGGATTTACACAATTCCAAAAAAAGCGTAATCTGCGAACAAGACTCTACAGTTTTGGCAAATTTCTTATAAATCCATTCAGCCGTTCGACCTGTAGCCGAGTCTAAAGGTCCTATGGAAAATAATATGGAGAAAACACGTTTTGGGACCCCCCTTATATCTCAGCCCCCACTTGACCAATCCCCCCCAAACTTTCAGGGAAGGAGCGCAGCGGACCGAGCCATCTTCTTTGAGAAATTCGCAAAGACTCATCCACCAGGGCCAAAGTTATTCCAAATAGAATGTTGAGGATTTCCTATGGAAACTAGGTCCTAACTATAACTACCTACTGGCGACCGCCAGTAGGTAATATATATATATATATATATATATAAATATATATATATATATATATATATATATATATATATATATGTATATATGTATATATATATATATATATATATATATATATATATATATATATATATATATGTATTTTTTTTTTTTTTTTTTTTTGCCTAAGTATTTCTTTACAGAAACATACAGTCACTGGATGTTGTCATCAGTGATGTCATCAGTGATGTCATTTGAGATGTCATCAGTGATGTCATCAGTGATGTCACTGACCATGTCATGAATGATGTAATATGTGACATCATCAGCAGTGGATTGCGGGTGCGCGATATATAGTTTGTGCAACTAATTATATATGCGAATTTCAATGGTTTTGTGTGAGTAAAAAAAGGTTTTGTAAATGCTAATTCCTAACTATATATGGTCTATAACCTATGGTTTTTTCAGCGAATTTTCAAGGTTTTGTAAATGCTAATTCCTAACTATATATGGTCTATAACCTATGGTTTTTTCAGTGAATTTTCGAGGTTTTGTAAATGCTAATTCCTAACTATATATGGTCTATAACCTATGGTTTTTTCAGTGAATATATATATATATATATATATATATATATATATATATATATCATTTCTATGGCAAAATGAAACCCCTCGTTTTGCTCCTTTTCAAATTAAATGTATTAAGTGTTACCACTTTATTCCAAAAAAGATGACTTCAGGTGTGCCATACTTTTGTCATAAGTAAGACTGTTAGCGTTCTAGTTGTTCTTTAGAACACTCTGGGACATTCTGTCATTGGGCTATAGTTGGGCTACATCTGGCTGATATTTGGGCTACATTTGGGCTCCTTTGTCTCTGGTGGCCATCTTAGGAAACTGCATATCAGAATGTTTTTAATGAAATATAAGAGGATTTGAGAAGTCACTCAAAATGTGCCCTACTTTTTCTTTCTTCAGCAATAATCATAATTTCTATGGCAAAATGAACCCCCTCATTTTGTTCCTTTGCAAATTAAATGTTTTAAGTGTTAACACTTTATTCCAATCAAGATGACTTCAGGTGTGCCATACTTTTGTCATAAGTAAGAATGTTAGCGCTCTAGTTGTTCTTTAGGACACTCTGGGACATTCTGTCATTGGGCTATAGTTGGGCTACAACTGGCTGATATTTGGGCTACATTTGTTTTTTTTTGTCTCTGGTGGCCATCTTTGGGCTTCATTGGGCTACATTGGGCTCTAACATATATATAGCCCAATGTAGCCCAATATATATTTTTTAAAGTTAATTTTCGGAAAAACCACTGGAGCATATATCTTGAGACATAGCAAAGGCACATCGAGGTACCAGTCCCTACAATTTTGCCAAGTTTGGTGGAAATCCATTCAGCCGTTCGGGCTAAAAGTGAGTCCAACCGCCCTATGGAAAACTCAATGTTAAAAACACGTTTTGGGACCCCCCTTTTTTCTCGCCCCCGCTTGACGAAACCCCCCCCCCCCCCCCCAAACTTTCAGGGGACGCTCAGAAACAAAATGTGCAATTTTCCTGAAAATTTCAGCCAATTCCGTCCATCAACGCCAAAGTTATTCAACATAGAATTTTCAGAAATCCCTATTAAAAAAAATCCAAACTATATATACCTACTGGCGACCGCCAGTAGGTGATATATATATATATATATTCACAGAAAAAACCATAGGTTATAGTGGATATATAGTTAGGAATTTGCATTTACAAAAACCTTGAAAATTCAATGAAAAAAACATTGGTTTTAGGCCATATATAGTTAGGGATTTGCATTTACAAAACCTTATTTTACTCGCATAAAACCATTGAAATTCCATATATAGTTAGATGCGCTAACTATATATCGCGCACCCGCAATCCACTGCTGATGATGTCACATATTACATCATTCATGACATGGTCAGTGACATCACTGATGACATCACTGATCACAACATCCAGTGACTGTATGTTTCTGTAAAGTTAAAATATGTCTTACATATTGAAGAATGAGTGGATGTATAAATGTCTGGATGAAGGATTTAGTAGGTGCATGACTGATTGTATGAGGGAGTGATTAAATGTGTCTCACTGAGTGCATGGGTTAGTGATTAAACTGTATTAATTTGTGCATCATTATATCTGTTGTTCTATGAAGTGCTGCATGTGTTAATCAGTAGCTATATGAGTAACTATATGGGTTATTGATTGGTTGCCTAAGTATTTCTATGGGAGAGTAAGTGTGTGTGTGGGGGTGGCTGGGAGGTGTGTGACTCTGTGCATAGATGTGTGAGCAGTTGATTCACTAGATGTATGGTTTCAAAAGTGCATGTGGAAACAGCTGTATGGGCGGTTGACTGTGTGCATGAGTGTATTGGTGAGTGAATGGATATCTCAGTGCTACATGTCAAAGTAAGTACATATGTAAAACACACTCCATGTGAGAGTTGACATATATAAATAACTGTGCATTAGAGCCAGTGAATGTGTGAGTGGCTGTATGGATCATTGTGAACTTTTATTAGGGATTATATAAGAGAGTAAATATGTGTTAGAATATGTTTCAATAAGTAAGGTGTGTATAACTGTATAGTTGAGGAATTGGAGGTGTGATTGATTCTTTGCATGACTGTCTAGGTGTATGAGTAACTCCATGGATGAGTGACAATCTGTGAGTGTCTGTTTTCACTGAGTGTATCTAAGGATATATCAGAGTCTGTAGAGGTTCATCGTATTAACACATGAATGATGTCATCTGTGATGTTGTCAGTGATGTCATTTGAGCTGTCATCAGTGATGTCATCAGTGATGTCATTTGAGATGTCATCAGTGATGTCATTTGAGTTGTCATCAGTGATGTCATCAGTGATGTCACTGACCATGTCATGAATGATGTAATATGTGACATCATCAGCAGTGGATTGCGGGTGCGCGATATATAGTTAGCGCATCTAACTATATATGGAATTTCAATGGTTTTATGCGAGTAAAATAAGGTTTTGTAAATGCAAATCCCTAACTATATATGGCCTAAAACCAATGGTTTTTTCATTGAATTTTCAAGGTTTTGTAAATGCAAATTCCTAACTATATATCCACTATAACCTATGGTTTTTTCTGTGAATTTCATTGGTTTTTTAATAGCAAATATGAAAAGCTTTAAAATGTCAAGTACGTGATAGATAAAAACATTTTCGTATTTATGCACGCTGATGTGCTTTGAACGCTGCCCCCCCCCCTCCCTTCTCTTAGTAGTACTCTCTCTTTGCAGATAGTGAACGGTAGTTAACGCAGGCCTTTGCCCCCGTTGTAATCCGTCGTGCCTGCTTGTCTCTCGATTTGATTGATTGTTATCCAAGCATTTACTGTTTTAGAATTGGTTCTCTTTGGATCATTCTCTATTTACAAACAAGCACAAAGTCGCAATACTCTGTTTAGTCTTTGCAGATAGTGAAAAATCGTGTAAAAAAATAAAAGTAATCGAGCAAAATCAGTAGGCCACTAATTGGATCTCTTTTTGACCTCGCTAAAATAGAAATATTAGGAACAACCCTTCATGAGAAATACGAAAATATTGAGATGAACTGAGCTCCACACCATGAGGGCTGCAAGACAGCTCGACTCCGTCACCCACCCCGCCCAAAATAACGACAAACCCTATGCAAATATTAAAAATATAGACAACACACCAGCAAAGAAACAGGGTAAAACATTTTATTAAATAACTATTTACATACCTATTTTATACTTTTTATTGCCCGATCCGGCTAGCTCAATCGATCGAGCATGAAACTCATGCACTCTGATAGCAAGCGTTGCTACTGATGCTATGCAGACCAAAACTGGTTTTCAGTTTGTACATTTTTCTAGATTTTTCAATCCAAGGTTGGTTGACTTTGTAGAACGATGGCTTCAGATTTTCAACATACGGTGTGGTGGCGCGGACTGGGAGGGGGCGCTTCGCTCCTGCCCCCTCCCCAAGTAAGATTTTCATACGTGAAAGTACGTTAATGGTTTTGGTCCCTGAGTTGCTTCAATGTCACTGCCATTCTCAAATGGCATAAGTTCTGGATGTTGGGTGCCATAGTTAAGAGTTCTGAGCAGTGCTTGTAACACTGTCTGAAGCTTATTTCCACCTACTGCAGCTTCACTATTCTCAAAGTAAGTGAGTGTCGTTTGTGGACCTGACTGCATTAGAAAACAATGTGATATGTTACCTTCCTAAACAGCTTGACGGAGGCCCCTGAGGGGCGGTGTGATGGCCATGGACTCGGAGAAGACGCTTGGCTCCGACACCCTCCCCAAGTCTTATAGCACTGGTGTAGCCTGAGATCGCCCCCGACATAGGCGGCCGGCTCCCGGGGTCCGGCGGAACTTTTTGCCTTTTGATGACTCTTCAATTCTGGACCTTGTCCCACAATCCGTTTGACCTGAAGACACGCTGTAGTGGGGCGCCCCTTTACCGTTTCAGTTGCCATTCCGCCCGCTTTTGCTACACTGTGCCTCTTCCGCCATTCAGCTGTTTACCGCCCGCTCTTGCGACTACAGCGTCTCGCTCATCATGTAGTTGAGTTGCTCCCGCTCTTGCGGTGCAGCGATAGGCGGCTGCCACAGGACTCTCAAAATGGCGGCCGGCTCTTCGGTTTTGGGCCTGGTCCACTAAAATGGCCCTGGGACACCTTTGAACTCGGACGCTTGCCTGATAGGGCTTGGGCTCCATTCTCGAAAAGCGTCCCCTCAGCCGTGAAGATTCTACAAAAGTCTTGGGGGCCTCCGACTCCCGCAGGCTTCTGGTGGGGAGCGGCTGCCATGATTGCTCGTGGAATGGCCACGACGGAGCTACGAGATGGTAGTGCTCTCATGCTGATGCCAGCTTTAGTCTGAAACATCCAGAAACACTGTAGACTACCAATTCGATCAGTTCCGGTAGCGCCCCAACATGACCCGGAAGAGAAGAACTTGCCCTCCCCTCTTTGACTGATGGTTCTTGTTGCCTGTCCCCTCTGTTGTCATTTAACAGAACTTTTTGGACTGCTGAAAGGGGTTGTGTTCCGAACGCTGGTTGGTGGAGACATTTTGACTATATTCTTGACCTACGTTGTCGCGTAATGCGTTATATGACACGCCGCGTTAGCGCACCCGGAAGTGATCCGAGGCGCGGCGCGCAGCGCGTAACGTAAGCATAACAGGTCATGTGACTTGTTAATAAAACTTTTCATTGGTTCATTTTACTTTTGTTATTTTAATGATGAAAAGCTTGGTCATATGACCTAAAAATTACGCTTTTTATTGTTTTCGAACATTATTTTTTTTTAAACATATGTTATAATATTCCAGGCTAATGTACTTTCCCGGAAAATTTACAACTGTCCTGCAAGTAAAATATATTCCTTTTTCGAGAAAAAGGGCGTTTCTTCCTTCCATGACGGAGCCGTTGAGTAAAAGAGATTCGGCCTGCTGTCTTAGTCGCCGATACGCCTGATTATCAGATTCTTATCGATCACTTTATGTTGCAGAAATGAAAAACACAACTGCCCTTGACCATTTATCTTTACTGCGTTCCTACATATTATACCTTTTATCCGTCATGTAATTGGACTGCTTTATTTCACTTGCCTTTTACTGATTCGAAAACAGTGACTAAAAGTAAAAACTTTACCAATGTAAATACTACTACCGTGTTTTGTTTTAAAAACCTTTATTGTGAAAATGTCAGTATACAAATACGGGCCTATAACCACGTGGGCCGGCCACGGAGCAAACTGAAATCGTATATGATGAGGAGACATTTACACTGTAGAGGAACGTAACGAGCGGGCCATTAGGTTGCAAGAACAAAGGTGTCTAACAGTTGCGGAATCGGTGGACGTACATTTTGTAATTAAAATACGACAGGGCCACTTACAATAACATTTTCTAGATATACATTTGCGGGCAAGGAGTTACGAGTCCCATTTATACTGGCGCCATTTTGGGCGAGGCCGGGCAGGTCCAAGATATAGTCAAAATGTCTCCACCAACCATCGGCCAGACCAGAACCCCTTTCGGCCCTTTATGCTACAAGATGGTGTCTTCCATTCAGAAAATATTGTTGGCAGCATTTTGAAAGGAAACAGAAACAGCCGTTCTCCTAGTGAGTTTCACATTGTTACATTTAGGAAGAATGTTGAAGAGTAGTATGTGGAAAATCTGAAGCCATTTTTCTACAAACTCTCAATCAGACTTGGATGGAAAAAAAAATCCTGAAGAATGTACAAACTGAAAACCAATTTTTGTCTGTATAGCATCAACAGCAACGCTTGAGTCAGCTTTGTGTCAAGCCGCCATTTTCATTCAATCAATAGCGTCCCCCTGCACACATTCAGGGACCTGGTCGTGTCTTCAGATGAAACGGATTGTAGGAAAAGAAGCAGAAAGGAAAAGGAAAAAAGTTCCGCCGGACCTCGGGAGCCGGCCGCCTATGTCATGTGCGACCTTTGGCCACACCAGGGCAATAGTGAGGCTGCAGCAGGTGCAAATAAGCTTCAGACAGTCTTACAAGCACTGCTCAGAACTCTCAACTGAGGCACTCAACGTCCAGGACTTGCCATTCGGATCTTGGCGCCTTGTGCTGGTTCCGACCTATTCACACATCGGTCCACTACTGACATCACCTCATAAGCCAACGGGGCACCCCACGCCGACTTTCGGCGCAGCATTGTAGGATGGCCACACCAGTGCGGCAACTTGCTGGCCACAACCTCGGTGCCATCCGGATCTCGGCGCGTTCGACTCACTGTACCGCAAGAGTGACCGGAACTCAGCTGGACACGCCGTCTTTCGGCGCAGCATTGTAGGATGGCCACACCACTGCAGCAATTTGCTGGACACCACCTTGGGCAACAGTGAAGCTGCAGCAGGTGCAAATAAGCTTCAGATAGTCTTACAAGCACTGCTCAGAACTCTCAACTATGGCACTCAACATCCAGGACTTGCCATTCGGATCTTGGCGCCTTGTGCTGGTTCCGACCTATTCACACATCGGTCCACTACTGACATCACCTCATAAGCCAACGGGGCACCCCATGCCGACTTTCGGCACAGCATTGTAGGATGGCCACACCAGTGCGGCAACTTGCTGGACACAACCTCGGTGCCATCCGGATCTCGGCGCGTTCGACTCACTGTACCGCAAGAGTGACCGGAACTCAGCTGGACACGCCGTCTTTCGGCGCAGCATTGTAGGATGGCCACACCAGTGCGGCAATTTGCTGGACACCACCTCGGTGCCATCCGGATCTCAGCGCGTTGTGCTGCCTTCGGCCTATTCGCACATCGGTCCGCTACTGACGCCGCCTCACGTGCCAACGGATTTTCTACGCTTTTTGTAGCCCTATGCCGCATAACAGGTCATGTGACTTGTTTATAAAACTTTTCATTGGTTCATTTTACTTTTGGTTTCCTAAAGATGGAAGGCTTGATCATATGACCTAAAAATAACACTTTTCATTGGTTTAGAACATTTTTTTTTCCCAAACGATGAAAGCCCCACCTTGTTTCTGGATGTTTCAGACTAAAGCTGGCGTCAGCATGAGAGCACCACCATCTCGTAGCTCCGTCGTGGTCATTCCGCGAGCAATCATGGCAGCCGCTCCCCACCGGAAGCCTGCGGGAGTCGGGGGCCCCCAAGACTTTTGTAGAATCTTCACGGCTGAGGGGACGCTTTTCGAGAATGGAGCCCAAGCCCTAGCAGGCAAGCGTCCGAGTTCCAAGGTGTCCCAGGGCCATTTCAGTGGACCAGGCCCAAAACCGAAGAGCCGTCCGCCATTTTAAGAGTCATGTGGCAGCCGCCTATCGCTGCACTGCAAGAGTGGGAGCAACTCAACAACATGGTGAGCGAGACGCTGTAGCCGCAAGAGCGGGCGCAACTCAGCTGGATGGCCGCCACCTGGGGAGGCCCGTTCACGCCGCCTCCCCCACGCCCCCCCCCCTCCGGGCCGCCCCACGCCAATTTTCGGAGCAGCATTGTAGGATACCAAAACCAGTGCGGCAGTTTACTGGACATCACCTGGGTGCCATCAACATCTCAGCGCGTTCTGCTGCCTTGGGACTATTCGCACAACAGACCGCTACTGACGAGGCCTCCCCCCGCCCCACCCGGGACGTCCCACGCCAATTTTCGGAGCAGCATTGTAGGATACCAAAACCAGTGCGGCACCCAGGCGACATCACCTGGGTGCCGTCCAGAACTCAGCACGTTGTGCTGCCTTGGGACTATTCGCACAAAAGACAGCTTCTGACAATTGTTGCTTTTTTGGGTGAAAAATGTTTAAATGTTTTTACAGTTTTTGTTCCGTTCATTATAGTTAAAAGTTAATAAAGTTTTAAAATCTAACTTTGTTGGAGTGCTATATATGTTTAAAAAATCGGGTGAATGGGCCCTTGAATCAGGTTATTGTCATGTGTGGGCTTTGCAAGTGTACTGCTACAAGATCGGACATTTCAAACTCAAATGCACGTTCTTTTTCTTACCTTTCCGAAGCATGGAGCGCAATAGCAGGCAGAGAAAGGGTGATGCACGTGTTGAACACTGCCTGGCCTGGCAAGTTGCTGGCAGTGCCCCCCCCGCCCGCTCCTGAAAGAGGGCACACACACACCGCCGCCCCGAGTACTTCACAAATCTTTAAAAGACCATGCGCTTGTTCATGAGGCTTAAATGGTTTATCACCCCTTCTAGAACCCCTGCATCGACCCTCTGACGTTTCCTGGAAGAATTAGCACGTAACACAATACCAAGCCCTGTCAGCTGAAACCCCCGAGAAATCATGGGGCATATTATCAAGGGGGTTTATTTCCGCTTTTTGGGCTTTAAAAGCCAAAAAAAAAAGAGATAAAATTATCTCCCTATTACCAAGCTGTCGCTAACACCAGTTAGTGACATCTAAAAGGAGATAGCGACCATCTTGGGCCCCGCTTTGCATATCAGTGATATTTATCACTAATGACATGCAAAGTGGGCGTGCCAAGATTTTAGCGACTGGAAACAGTCCCTAACCATCGCTATCTCCTATTACCAACTTATGGAGATATTCGCGCTAAGCGCAAATATCTCCAAAACCTAACACCTGCCCTGAGCAGTTTTAGCCATGTTATCCAATGGGAAGTGGATAACATGGCTAAGAGCATTTGCTGGATAATGCATGAATATTGCTGACTTTTCAACGATATTCATGCATTGCGGCCGTTTTTTATCGCATTTGCGATAAACCTTGCTAATAGCAAGGTTTATGTGCGATAAAATTCGCCGATGTGCGGCGATAATTTTTGTCTCTAAACAAGTTAGAGACAAAAATTATCGCTAGTTGTTGATAATATGCCCCCGGGTTTTTGCTTGCAGGAATCGGGAGGCGGGAGACTAGCACTGAAATCAGTAGTCTCACGCCTGAATCGGGAGGGTTGGCATGTCTGGATACTCTACAGCTGGGGCCATAAACTACATCCGCAGGGCTAGGTGATAGCCTAGGTCCGGCCTGGACAATCGGACACAGAGGAAGAGGAGTGTCAGAGGGTGCGGTAGTGAATAGGGTGAAAGGGAGGTGTCGGGCGGGCACAGGGTGTGATTCTCAGAGAAGAGCAGCGCAGATGGGGGGAAGTATATGGCCCATGCATGAGAGAAAGAGCGGGGGTGACCAGTGCGTGGGGGAGATGCTTGCGAGGGTGGGGAGCCATGCTGAGGATCGGCGGCGTGCAGAGAGTGGCCCTGGTCAAGGCATCTAAAATGGCTGCCGTGCACGACAAAATTGTGGCATTGGACAAAAACGCAAGATGGCGCAGACAATGTTTATCAATAAGGATTCATTTATAACAAAATATTTACTCGCAGTGACAAAATGGTGGTCAACACTTCCTGATTTCCAACGAATCGAACGTTAACAAACGTCACGCAGCAAAAAAAAAAAAAAAAAGCTCACGCACAGAGCAGTTTTTAGCCATGTTATCCAATGGAAGGTGGATAACATGGCTAAGAGCATTTGCTGGATAATGCATGAATATCGCTGACTTTTCAGCGATATTCATGCATTGTGGCCGATGTGCGGCGATAATTTTTGTCTCTAAACAATTAAAACGAAGCACAAAATGGCGAATTCCCGTTTCGCTACCAGTTTGCGGCCCAGTTCGCGGCCCGTGAAGCGCTTCTACCGTGAAAAATCATTTTTTTTTTATTTTCCCCACGGGACCCTTTAATAACCCCAACAACATTCCTAGGGGGTCAAGAGGGGTATACCTTGACCCCTTTCAATAAATTCCCCCTTCGTTTTTCACCTCTTCTTCTCTCTCGATCCTACCGAGAGATAAGATGGCGGCCGCTCCGGACTGTTTAGAATGTTGACAGACACCGGAGAGCCAATCAGCTTTCTGCGCGCAAAGTTCCGTTTCGCGAAAAGTAAGCGGACCGGATCGCTGCCCGGAGCGCTGTTACAGATATATATCTTGATTTAAACGTTAATTTCTCAAAAACTACTGGAGCACATACATTGAGACCTAGCAAAGGCACATCGGGCTAACAGTCCCTACAATTTTGCCAAGTTTCGTGCAAATCCATTCAGCCGTTCGAGCTAAAAGTGAGTCCAACCGCCCTATGGAAATTAACATGGGAAAAATGCGTTTTGGGGCCCCCCTTTTTTCTCGGCCCCCCTCGACAAAACCCCCCCAAATTTTCAAGGGCTGCTCAGAAACAAAATGTGCCATTTTCCTGAAAATTTCAGCCGATTCCGTCCACAAACGCCAAAGTTATTAGACATAGAATTTTCAAAAATCCCATAGGGAAAAAATCCTAACTATATATACCTACTGGCGACCGCCAGTAGGTAATATATATATATATATATATATATATATCTCCACACAAACCTTGACGAATTAGATGCCCTTCCTAACCTAACAGGTCTGAGCTTGTTGGCGACGTCACGGCCCAAATATTCCACAAGAAGAATCACGCTCCCTTCCAGCATGAATTTCAAGCCCATCCAGTCGAGCGGTAAGTAAAGTAGATTTTATTTTAACAGGCAGCCTCAGTAGTAATAGCATGACGCGTTTCAACACAACAGTGCCTTAATCATATGCAGCTGGGGGGAACAAGTAAATTTGAATTTAAATACACTCCATTAGTAAACAGTGAAGAGGGATGCTTGTATGCATACATCTACTTTAAAAGAGACAGTCACAACTTATTTTCGTTTTTTTGTTTTTCAATCTGGGACTGCACAACTGGTTTCCTTGTACAATATTCTTATTCATTTCATTGACAGTACATTATTTTGAAGCAGTGTCTGAATTTACATGGTTTAAATCCCAGTCCTACTTGTTTCTGGGCTACAGTGACCAGCATGCAACACAACTGTTATTCAAAGTCAATTTCAGTATTGCCATGATAACAATGTTTAATCTAAAAGGTTATGACATGCCCACCTTAATTTATTGTTCTTTGAAATCCTCTGCTGAAAATAATCCAACTCCACTTGAAGAATCATAAAGTTGAATGTAAATTAAAATATACATTAACAATATGATCCGTCTGTGGAAACGAAAGATAAACTCAAGATGATACCATCATTCCTAATCATTACCTTGCACGTAGTAATTCCTTAATTAACCTATATTTCTTGCAATGGTTCTTTCGTCAACTCGTTATTATATTTCATTTTAACTTAAACATAGTACATTTTATAATTATTTAAATATTTTTGCTTTCTTTTTAAAAATATCAAACATATACCATTTACATAATTTACCTCTGTTCGATATTCTTTCCTTCATCCGTCGAAATTCATCCAACTCCTCTGGAGGGGACATAATGTTTTATGTATTTTCGCTCGGTACCTGCCGATCTAGGGCAAGGCACCGAGCACCAGGGACTTTAGTGGCGGCCATCTTAGGTCGGGACAGAGCGGTGAGAGCGCTCTAGTCTCCGGCATAAAAGGAAACAGTCCCTCTCCACGCTAGCGGACGCGCTTTGTGGACGCGCCTCGTCTGCGCCGGAGTCCAGCCTGAGTCGGCCCGTCTGTGCCCGTCCGGGCCAGGCCGGGACACAGGGCACAGATCTCTGCCCCACCCATTTCAGGTATGCTAACATGTGAGCAACTTAGGGCGTTTCGCCCCATCAGCCATGATAAATGTATAACACTGAACCCGCTATTAGCTGGAACACAAACTTGTCCCAAGTGTACTCTCTCTTTGACAAATCATCAGCCTTATCCTGATACTCCCCACGGTACCATTCACAAACCTCACTGTCTGGGAAAGAGTCCCGGTGATTTTACATTCTACCTGGTAAATTGTCGTTCATTACCACAACATAAACTAGACATCTTCCATCTTTTAATGGAGGAAAAGCCCAGCGCAATATTTTTAACGGAGACTTGGCTACATGATGGTGCAGGTCCAGATGTTGGAACTGCCCTCCCCCCGAGTTACGCTATTGCAAGGAGGGACCGTGCTGACCAACTAGGAGGGGGCATTGCTATTATCCACAGTAGAGATCTTGTGTGTAATTTTGAACCTGCAGACATTCCTAGCTGCAAAGCGGCATCATTTAAAATTACCCTCAGTCCCAACTTTACTTTCTCTGGCCTACTTATCTACCGTCCGCCAGGAAGTAATCCCTCATGGTCAGAAAATTTGGTAAACTACATCTTACCCCACCATTTGAACGCCCAAAATTTTACAGTACTTGGAGATCTTATTCTTCATTTAGAAGACGACAATAACAAGACCTGTAAAAATCTAATTGATGACTTTATGGCCTTAGACATGACACTACGCAGTAAGGGCCCCACCCACAAAGCTGGACATTTGTTAGACCCTATCATATCTAACATGAAAGAACTATTATGGCTGAACACCACTCCCATTTGCTGGTCAGACCATTTCCTCACACTTTTCTCTATCTCACTTAAACCTGCCAAACGCCCTTCCACGACTCCCTCTGAAACATTGAGGAGAAATTGGAAAACCCTAAACATGGATGATCTCAATAATGCATTGAGGAAAGACCACCCATGTTTAGATGGGGATATGGAAAGCATATCAGATGCCACACAGAAATGGCTAAACGGCGCAGTGGATGCCTGCTTGCCCCTATCCCGCTGCAAAGGGAAAGTGCACCGCCCCCCCCGCCCCCTGGTATACAGAGGCCCTTAAGAAAGAAAAATCTTCATGTAAGGCCCTGGAGAGGCAGTGGCGTAAGAAATACGAACTGCATCAAAAAGAGGTTTATCGCAAGGCCAGAAATAGCTACCACTCGGCCTGCATGAAAGCCAAAGCGTGCTATGTCACTACTACTATTAACATAGCCGTAAATAAATCCCAGACCCTCTTTAACACTGTAAAAGAGCTGGCTGGAGAGAATTCAAGGGCGGAGGTTAACCCTCTCAATACTCAGCAGTGCCAGGATCTGGCGTCTTTTTTCGTTGAAAAAATTGAGACTATTGTCTCTAACATCAACGGAAACAGTATCAACACACACAAGCAAGACAACACCCCCCAAGTCCCCAGAGAAAGTTGTCGCCTTGAAGCTTGGCCCCCCATTACCTTGGACAAACTGAAGGAATTGCTAAAATCTATCAAATCGGGTTCCCCACGTGACCCCATTCCTATCAGTATCATTTGTCAGCTGGAGGACCCCGCCATGACCTCCATAGCAGAGATACTTAACGCCTCCATAGAACAGGCCACAGTTCCTGCTTTATGGAAACATGCTATGGTCAGTCCACTGCTCAAAAAGCCGGCCGCCGACCCCACGATATTGGCCAACTATCGCCCAATATCGTTACTTCCTGCTTTTTCCAAAATCTTGGAGAGGCACATTCATAAGGTTCTTTCAACTTATGTGGAAAACAATGACTTACTTCATTCGCCCCAATCTGGTTTCAGGAGTGGTTACTCCACCGAGACTGCCCTGCTCGGGGTCACAGAAAAGATCAGGGAGCTTATGGATGATGGCCAAACGGTAGCATTGGTCCTGTTAGACCTCAGTGCGGCCTTTGACACCATTTCTCACTCCAGACTGCTTGCCAGGTTGGAGGAGAATGGTGTCGAGGGCAGGGCACTAGAGTGGATTAGATCATACTTATCCCTCCGCACCTTTCAGATCGCCTCTTCCTCGGCATGTTCCGATGTATTCTACTCCCCCCATGGTGTACCACAGGGATCTATCCTGAGCCCTCTATTTTTCAACTTGTACCTACGACCACTTGCCGACCTTGCAGAAAATGATGGTCTTACCTTAATGACCTATGCAGACGACTCTCAAATTCTGTTTTCACTCTCTAAATCTGACCCGTCTGCTCCATCTGCACTAAAAATAGGCCTTCACGAAGTGTTTAGTTGGATGTCGGCTAACCAACTTAAACTAAATGAGGAGAAAACCGAGATCCTCCTCCTAGGGAATAGTAAAGATCTTTGGAGTGATCCCCACTGGCCGGCGTCATTAGGTAAGCTCCCGCCACCAGCTTCCCAGGTTAGAAATCTCGGGGTCATCATAGATGACAGTTTATCTATGGCACAGCAAGCCAACAAAGTGGCAGGCATGTGCCTCACCATTCTTAGATGGCTACGCAAAATTGTCTGGATGTTACCACCCACCACCCAGAAGACCGTAGTCAATGCCTTAGTTACATCTCGGCTTGACTACGGTAACATCCTATACCTGGGCTCAAACAAAGCAGTAATAAGACGCTTGCAACTCGTGCAAAACGCTGCTGCCAGATTGCTTTGCAGAATTCCTAGATCTGCTAGGATCACAAAACATCTTAGGGATCTGCATTGGCTCAGGGTAGAAAATCGGATTCGCTTTAAAACCCTGAACTATCTGTTTAAAATCAAAGCTGGTACTGCCCCCAGGTACCTACAAGATCTTGCTAAGCCTTATCTCCCAAATCGCAGCCTCCGTTCATGTACAGCAGCGAACTTCGCGGTGCCTAGGTACAAAAGGGCTAGAATGGGCGGGAGATCCTTCTCATATCTGGGTCCAACTCTCTGGAAATCACTGCCCGTCCATATACGCAAGGAAGAAAACCATATGAGATTCAGGAAAAGCTTAAAAACTTGGTTGTTCGACAAATAATTGCCTGATGATTGCTTTCTCTCTAGTTGTGTCATGTGCTTTGCTATTGCCGGCGCCGGGAAACCCTTTGTGGGTAGCTGCGCGCCTTATAAGTGCTATAAAATAAATAAATAAATAAATTTTAAAATATACATTAACAATATGTTCCCTCTGAGGAAATGAAAGATATTCTCAAGATGCTTCCGCAGCCCCGAATCGTTTCTTCGCCCGTATTGATTCTCTGAAACAAAGTTAATCATCCCACGGGTGTGGTTTATATACTTTTCGGTTACTTAACAGTCTATGGGATCAATTTATTGCTGATCCCACTTTTAACTCACGTTTTTCAGTTGACAGGTGTTCTCATTTCCACTGTTTTAGTACGTCACGTGTTTATGTAAACGTGCCTCTTTCCATACTTTTTAACTTTTGCATAATTTCTAAAATGCTTTATTTAAACTTATTTTTCTTTTTAAAGCATTTCTATAGTTTTTTTATACGAGTATTAACATTAATTTCCCTTTTTTGGGGGGGGCACTTATTATTCTAGTAACTTCCCTTTTTTTAAACTTTTTTTTATTATTCTTCATTACCCTAAACCCCTATTTTCCCTGCATCCCGTGCCAGAGATACTCTCTAATAAACTTTGATGTATTCTAATTTATATCCGAATATTAATTTATTTAATTCCATTATTCCGAGTTTTAATACATTTATTTATCTAATATTGTTAATCTTTCTGTATACACTGCAAGGAATACTGTTATTTGTCTATAATCACATTGAGAATCAGTGTCCAATTGTGAAAATTGAGAGAGAATGATTTGGTTGATTGATGTGTTTGCAGACACATAAGTACATGTACTGTTGTAGTGAGTTAGGCTTTAGGGCATGTAGTGCTTGAAACTCCTATGCACTATGCATGTAGTAGTCTAACGACCTTCACACTTGTGTTTCAGGCCTACAAATCCCCAGTTAGTATCCTTAAACTCCAGCAAACACTCTGTGACTGCTTTTACAATCCCATAGTGACTCTTTGAGTAGCATGTAGTAATCCTTTCAGTGAAGTCCAAGGAATACTGTTATTTGTCTAGAATCACACTGTGAGTCAGTGTTCATTTGGGAAAATTGAGAGAGAATGATTTGGTTGGTTGATGTGTTTGCAGTTACATAAGTATATGTACTCTTGCAGTAAGTCAGGCTTTAGGGCATGCAGTGCTTCAAACTCCTATGCATTATGTACGTAGTAGTGTAACCACTTTCACATTTGTGCTTCAGGCCTACACAATTCCCCAGTCACTTACCATATACTCCAGCAAACACAGTATGGCTGCTGTTGCAATCCCATAGTGACTCTTTCAGTACTATGTAGTAATTCATTCACTAAAGTAAAAGTCAACCAATTAAGAATTCACCCAGTGTCTTTCCATATATTACTGTAATCATTAAGTCAGTAAGCATGTAGTCATGCAGTGAGCCAGTCTTTAGGGATTGGAGTGCGTTAAAGTGCTATGCATTATGCATGTAGTGGTGTAATGACCTTCACATTTGTGGTTCAGGACTACAATTCCCCACTCACTATCAATACCAGGGGTCTCCAACCAGTAGCTCGGGAGCTACTGGTAGCTCACCAGCACCTGAAAGTAGCTCTCAGAGGTGAAGCCATCCCAAGCCAATTTCAGACATTCTGTGTATATTAAAGAAGGCAGCACTGCTCATTTCACTACCCTTAAGAGCTATAGACAGCCAAACCAATGGCAGGGCCTGTTGGTAACACTCGAACACACACTGTGGTTGCATATCAATCAATCAATCAGGGCTGTATAGAGCGCACTACTCACGTGTGAGGGTCTCCAAGCGCTGGGGGAGTGTGTTTGTGGGATTTGTGCAGCTTTGGTTATTCAAAAATCCAAGTCTTATGGCTCTTCCTGAATGCTTTCAGTGTGGGGCTTCATCTGATGCTGTGGGGGAGTTCATTTCAGGTGTGGCCATGGTGTAGGAGAAGGGTCTGCCTCCTGTCTTGTCCCCTGGATGATGAGGATTTCGGCAACGGCCTGGTCAGCGAAGTGGAAGTTTTTTTTGGGGGTGTAGAAGGAGATTGAGGTATTGTAGTTTGGTGTTGTGGAGGGATTTATAGGTGTGTGTGAGCAGCTTGAAGGTTACTCTTTTTTCGACGGGGAGCAAGTGGAGTGCTCGTTTATGCTGGGTAATGTGGTCTTGTCGTGGGATGCTGAGGATGAGTCTGGCTGTGGCGTTCTGGACAGTCTGAAGTTTGTGGAGTAGAGATTTGTTGATTCCGACATAGAGGGCATTCCCGTAGTCCGGCCTGCTGGTGATGAGTGCATGGGTGACTGTCTTCTTTGATTCGGGGGGGGGATGGTCCATATGAAGGTCTTGCTGAGTATATGGAGGGTGTTGAAGCATGTGGAAGCTGCAGCATTGGCCTATGGGTCTCTCACATGAAACATGTTTATCCACTTTAAATCTGAGTTGCGGAGACTTACTGCTGTGGTAATTTCATTTGTGGCACAGTGCATGTGGTAATTTAAGTTTTACTTGATTACAAGCATTTAATATTGATACACGTTTTCCTAGCATTCTGCTGATAACTTCACCTGGACTTTTTTAGTGGTTACTACTGATAATTGTGCTTAGGGTGGTCATAGTGTAATGTTAATACATACCCCCAGCACAACCCCTACACTGTACAAACACCACTACACTACCCTAAACTCTAAAACCCTACCCCCAGCACGACCCCTACACTATACAAACACCACATGCCTGCAGTTTAAGCAGCGGTGCAGAGGGAAGGACAGACTTCCAACATATTTATGTGCATATGTTGCATCCCTGTGCTTTGGAAGTAGCTTAGCACGATGTAGCTAAAGAGCTTACAGTGTCATGCTACAGCACTTCCTTATCGTTCTGCAGTTATCCATTCACCATATACCACAAATGCATTCTTTAGTCAATTATGCAGTACGTATACATTTATGTAAACTTTCACAGACTAGCATATAAATTTAGCTCTTTCTTTAACCAGAGTAGTTAGTTCTGAAAAAAACTTTTTGGGTGTTTTTTGTACTTTTATATTTTTGTTTGATTTTTTGAATGTTTTTTCCTTTTTTTCTTTTTTTGTTAAAAAGAAAAAAAAAGTCAACAGGACGAACAAAACCATGAATTTTGAGTGAATTAAAAAAATACGAGCATTGATGGTTATCAACTGCTCTGCAAACTAGGTCTACTGATTGCTCCCCATAACAAATTAAACTATTGCACTTCACGCAGTGCATTCTAACTTTCACAAATTGGGGATGTATGTCTGGTGGTGATGTGGAGGTGATGCCGCAGAGGTACTTGGTATTGTCGGTGGTGGAGGTGCATTTTGGCGCAGTCTTCTACATTCTTCGTGAGCATAGTTCACAGGATGCATGGATTGGAGGTGTTTGCGCATACTAGCAGTGCCAAAGGGGTATTTCTTGTTTGGATCTCCTGTGGACCGTACTGCCTGGCAAATCTTGCATGTTACTTTGGTGGAATAACATTTCTTTTGCCCCTCCGGAAAAGTAAAAAATGTCCATACAATGGATGTGTATCTTTTGAGAGGGGGAGGTTCTGTTCAGCAACAAAATCATCAGAATCAGATTATTCTTGCAGTGTGTAGCCATTTTTGTCTTCAAAAAAGGAATTCATGTTTACAATGAAGAAAAAGTGACGTTCTTTTCAGGACAGGTCTTCTCCTAAGGAAGGTCTAAGAAGAGTAATTAAAATGGGTAGGGTTCTTCAATAGTTAGAACAGTAAATGTTATAAACCAATCAAATCTCTTTTTTGGTCACATGGGATCCGCATTGGGTGCGTATACGCAGCACACACCTAGCACAACATCACAAAACTGCATTTAAAAGTAATATAAGTTTATGAAAACTAAAAGAATGTTATTTTTTTGCCTTCATATTTTTATTAAATACATATATATATCTTTTTGTATATCAAAAAATTTCACGGAATTCGCACGCTCACCGCGTTGAATACGTAGATGACGTCATGTGGAAACCTGCTCGCGGTGTGGTGTGATACGTATATGTTGCATATGCGCTTGAAGTCATGTACGGGTCGCACAGCGATCGTGCATGAAAATACGCACCTATTGTACACCCTACGAGGATCCTGCATAGCAATTGTAAAATGACGGCTACGTTCTGCGCAGTAGTTGAGGAAGGTTCTTTTTGCATGTGCGACTCCTCAAACAAATTGGAAAAAAAGAAAAAAGAAAATATAAAAATATTTAAAAAAATAAAAAAATATATATAATATATTTTTTTTAAAATATTAAAAATGTGTAATGTAATCTAAAGAATAAGATATCTAAAAATAACAAGATTTAAAAAAAATTGTAAATCAGTATCAAAGAAATAAATATAACAATTAATACATTTAAAAATTGTCATTGAAAAAATATTTTTAAATCACTGAAAAAAACATAGGTTTCAGGCAGGTTATACTACGAAATTGGAATAGTTAATCAACTGGTAGGGAAGAGGAAACAATTGTGTCAGTTTTATTTCCCCGGATGAGTATGGGTTTAATCAAAAGAAAAGGACACTTGTAACAAATCTAAACCATTGGTTAGTGTTAGACCTGGCATCATTGGCTTGAGTCTCTCCTCCATTTTTTCTGTTTGCCTCCACTGTTTTATGATGTTTTGCTGGTATAATGCTTTGGGCACGGTGCCACTGCTGATCAGTGCCACGGTGCAAGTGCTCCCTATGTAAAATTACTGTATTGATTGAATTCCATGTTTGGCTTATTTGGTTTACTATCAGTCCCTAGTCTAGTGCACCAGGAGTGCCAGGGCTTGTAAATACAAATGCTGCTCGTGGGCTTGCAGCACGTGTTGTGCCACCCACAAGAGCAGCCTCGTAAAAGAATGTCTACGGGTCTGCCATTGCGAGACCTACGTGCAGTCTGGTACTGTCACGCTGACTGCGCAAGTACACCTACTTGCCAGTCCCTAAACCTTCCCTTAACTTCATGTTAGTCACCCCTATGGTAGGCCCACGGGCAGGGTGCATTGTAAGTATAAGTTAGGAGAAGCCTGACCAAGTTGGCATGTCCTAATAGTGAATTACAGCCATATTCGTGGTTCACTATGGAGAGGTAACCTGCTCTCCATTAGTTAGAATGGGCCACCAGGATTATTAATGCTATGATCCTAGCTGGCTCGGGGAGCATGGTGCAATGTCGAGTTTGGTATCCCTGAGCTCGGGGTTTAATGACGCATCCGTTTGTGTGGATGGTTTTTGTTCTCTGGGTTTGAAAATAGCACTTTTAGAAAGTGTCTATTTTCTTGTCTAACCATTTCTGGTTTCTGCTGGTTTTGCGTGTGTGTGACAGGAGCTGGGTGGCTCCAGAGGTCTGAATGAGTCAGTGTGGGATGAGTGGGACATTTGCGTTGAGAGTAGGGGAGAGTAGTTGCTGATAGCCTGCCCTGCCTGATACAATGCTGGCTCCACCTCCTGCCAAGCGACTGATGGCTCAGTGCCTGCCATGGACGATCCTAGCCCCACCTCTTACCAGGAGGCCGATAGCTCTGCTCTTGCCAGTGACAATGCTGGCTCCACCTCCTGCTGGGCGTCAGAGGACCCAGCCCTGCTCAGTGGATAGGCCAGGTGCCTCTGCCTGGCTCCACCCACAACAGACCCAGGATGTTGGGAAATTCCCCTGCATGGACAAAGGGATCAAAGCCGAAAAGGGGTATAAGAGAAGGACCCCTGAACCAAGAATTTAGATCACTTCTGACAAGGAACCCTGAAACCAAGGACAAGAAGCCTGCTGATCCAAGGACTTGCCTACCCCTTCTGCCAGTGTGCTGTTTGCTGGGGGGAATCCTGCAGTGCTTCTTTATTTTTGCCAAGGAACCAGGAGAGAGGAACTGTGTGTGTACTCTCACGCTTTGCTAAGAAAATCTCCAAGGACGGGAAGAGTGCCAGTCTCCTGTTGAAGTCACAGGGCTAAAGGACTTCATCTGCTAAAAGTGCTATTTGCTGGAATCTGTGAATCCAGCACCTTTGAAAGACACCAGCCATCTCGACGCCGACGGACGTCACCGAATCCAGCTCGACATCGTCAGTAACGGCTCAAGTGTCCCGCTTCCTCGACGCCGGCCGCCGGGCCTGATCGACGCCAGCAGCAACGCCAGTGAGTAGTGAGTTCGGCTCCAGCTCCAAGGGACCTCTTGTCTGCACCGCTGCTGATCGCATCGACTCCGTGCCCTCTCGACGCCGTGAGCGCTGCTCACTCTTGCAACCGCATCATCGACATCAACGACTACTGAGGCCTGATCGACACCAAAGACGCAACGCCGGATTGCTCGACGCCGCTGATCCTCGTGTGCTTCCTTTTCCTAAGGTACTGTGTTGTTGGGGGTCCGTGTGACTCCGGGCTCGACGTAGCGCTCCCCGCGGTCGACGCCGAACCTTTGGATTAACTTTGCCTCGACGTCATGTAACTCCTGTGTGGGGTACATTGTTGCCAAGAACTGTGTTGCCAAGAAGAAGAGTTGCTTTTGATACTAAAGACTTTGTGCTAAGAAGAAACTACACTTGAACTATTATTTTTCCTTCCAAGAGTATTTATTAAGACTGTGGTATATTTTTGTGGTTATTTGGTCTTGTGCTAAGCCTTATATAAAAATCCTTATTTTTATAATACTACTGTGTCGTGTCCATTTGTAGTGTATTCACTTTATTACTGTATGTGGTCATAAATGCTTAACACACAGCCTCTGAGATAGGCCTGTCTGCTCTGCCAAGCTACCAAGGGGGTGAGCAGGGGTTATCAAAGGGTGTGATCCCCTTGCCCTGACTAGGAAAGGTGTGTCCCTATTTGTCAGAAGTGTATACCTCTGCCAACTAGAGACAGCCAGTTCTAACATTGGACGCAGCGGTGAGGATTTGAACCTTGCATTTATGACCCATGTGCAGTGATTAGTGTGCGCTACATAGTGAAAGCAGACCATAGCGCAGCCACAATCTACTTGGTAGGATTCCATTTTTGGTTCTCCGCTTTTCTGAAACTTGATTTTTTGAACACTGCCAGTTTTGACCATGAGTGACACCGGAGTCACTGCCCCTGTTGTTGTTGTGGAGGAATTGACAGAGCAAAGATAAACGACTACGGCTTAAAGGAGCTGAAATCCGTTTGCAAGCAGTTGAAAGTGCCTACCAAAGGCATCTCAAGAAAAGAGGAATATCTCAAAGCATTGCAGGCCTGGTTGGAGGCCAGAGATCCCACTGATCCGGTGGTGGTACCGCCAGTGGAAGGGCGGAGGAGGTGCCAGTGAATGGAACCGTGTCCTCGCCCGGTAGCAGTGTTTCCTCCAAAGGTCTTTCCCCTGAAGAAAGAGAAGAAAGGTCGAAGGAGCGTGCATACAACATGGAAATGACAAGGCTAAAGATAAATGGGCAGTTGGAGTTTGAAAATGCAAGAGGTAGGAGAGAAGCTGATTTGGAGACCAAAAGGTTGGATTTTGAAAGAGAGAAGTTAGCTTTGGAGCGTGATACCAAGTTGAGGGAGTTGGACATCCAAGCTAAGAAGTTAGAATTGAATCCCTCTGGTGGCAGCATCCCATCTGGGCCTGCCGAAATTAGGTTTTATTTTCCCAAAGATGTGATAAAAGATTATCATAGGAACAAAGATATTGGTCAATGGTTTAAAGCGTATGAGTTAGCATTGTTGGCCCACCGGGTCCCTGAGAAGGATTGGGGAGCGGGGTTGTGGGGTCGCTTTGTGAATGAGGGAAGAGATACCCTGTTAGACATGCCTGTTGAGGATAGGATGTCCTATGCTCATATGAAGGATGCTTTAATGTTGCGGTATGGCCTAACCCCCGAGAAGTACAGACAAGCTTTTAGAGAATGTAAGAAGTTGCCTGGTACAACATGGGTTGAATATGTGTCTTATTTTTGCAGAGCCATGGATGGTTGGGTAAAGGGCAGCAAAGTGGAAAGTTATGAAGCTCTTTATGATTTATTTGCTTGGGAGCATTTGTCTAATAACTGTTTTCCAGAGCTGCGCCAGCACCTTATTGATAGCAAGATATCTAACCCTAGAAAACTTGCTGAGGAGGCGGACCGCTGGGTCAGAACCATGGTCCACAAGGGTCCAGTGGGAGACTCAGCCAAAGGTGGGCAGGGTCCCCAGCAGAAGAGTGGGGGGGACAAGGGTAAACAGAAGGAGTCCCAGAAAGGGCCCCAAAGTAATCCCCAATGGAAAGGTTCCCAGCCTCCCCCTGAGAAGAAGCCAGGGGCCCCAACGGGTAAACCTGTTCATAGGGGCCCCCTAACCTGCTACGTTTGTGGGCAGGTGGTACACCGGTATTATGACCCCCAGTGTCCCATGAAGAATTCGAATGCACTGCCGCATGCACCCCCCCCCCCGTCAGTTGGTGAGTGTAGCCCTGGGAGAGGAGGAGATGGGTGTCCCTGGTGGGAGGGGTCCCGCAGAAATGTCCCTGGGCTCGCTAGGAGACATGCAAATGGTCCCTCCACCCCCTCTGCCTAGTAACATTAATAAATATAGGCAGTGGGTGACCATTAATGGCCATAGAGTGGAAGCTCTCAGAGACACCGGAGCGAGTGTGACAGCTGTCAAGTGTCACTTGGTGTCCAGAGAGCAGGTGGTTCCCCACGCATTCTACCCCGTGATAGCTGCTGACAACTCCCAGAAAGAGTGTGAGGTAGCTCAAGTTTCCTTTGAATGGGGGGGAGTTTCAGGTACTCTTCAGGTTGCTGTGAGGCCCGCCATGCCTGTTGATTGTCTCCTGGGCAATGATTTGGAAGACTCCCCTTGGGCTAAGGTGGAGAGGGAGACACATTTGAAAATGTTGGGTGTGCCAGAGTGGGTGTGTGCAACCACTCGATCCATGACAGCGAGTAAGGGTGTTGATGGGGTCCCGGAGCCTGAAAGTACGGCCCAGGACCCAGCTGTGAAGAGAAGAGGCAGGAGGCGCGGGAAACCGGCCCCCATAGTTCCCGTGGTCCAGGAGGAGGTAGACCCTGAGGGGGATGCCCTGGAGCCCACAGGGGAACAAATTGCTGAACTGGGAGACCTGCCAGAGCTGACCCATTGGCAGCAGGACGGTGGTCCCTCCAGGGAAGAATTTTGTGCCGAACAAAAAGTGTGCCCTTCTCTTGTGGGTATGAGGCAGCAGGCCTCAGCCCAAACCTCAGGTGATCAGTCAGGGTCGCATTTTGTTTACTGGGAGAACGGCCTCCTGTATAGCGAGCCTAAGGTTGCTGAGCCTGGGTCAGCCCGTGTGCTGGTGGTACCCCAGCACTTTAGAGCCTTCCTACTGGGTTTGGCTCATGACGTTCCTTTAGCTGGACATCTGGGGCAGGACAAGACCTATGACAGGCTTGTCACCCATTTTTATTGGCCTCAGATGCGAAGGGATGTAGACATCCATTGTAAGACGTGTCACACTTGCCAGGCAAGTGGGAAAAGCGGAAGGAAGCAGAAGGCTCCCCTCCAACCTTTTCCAGTGGTCAGTACCCCCTTTGACCGGGTGGGGATTGACATTGTTGGGCCCCTGGACCCCAAGACAGCCCTGGGCAACAGGTTTATCCTGGTCTTGGTGGACCATGCCACACGGTACCCGGAAGACATCCCTCTCTGAACAGTGACGGCCCCCGTGATGGGAAGGGCACTGATGGGTGTTTTCTCCCGAATGGGGTACTGATGGGTGTTTTCTCCCGAATGGGGTTCCCCAGAGAGGTGGTGTCAGACCGGGGCACCAACTTCATTTCCAATTACATGAAGTCTCTGTGGAAGGAGTGTGGGGTAACCTACAAGTTCACCACTCCTTACCACCCTCAAGGTAATGGGCTGGTTGAGAGATTCAACCGGACCCTTAAAGGCATGATCACGGGTCTTGAAGAACCAATGAGGCGGAAATGGGACGTCCTCTTGCCATGCCTGTTGTTTGCTTACCGTGAGGTGCCACAGAAGTCTCTAGGGTTCAGCCCCTTTGAGCTTTTGTATGGTCACCCGGTAAGAGGACCTTTGAGTCTGGTCAAAGAAGGCTGGGAGCAATCTCCCAGGAAACCTCCCCAGGATGTATACAGTTACATGCTGGCCTTTCGGAACCAGACTCGGCGCTTCAGAGATCTTGCTCAGGCAAATCTGGAGGCCAGCCAGGAGGAGATGAAGCGTTGGTACAACGGAATGCCACTCTGGTAGAGCTTCAGCCTGGTCAGGAAGTTTGGGTCATGTCCCCTGTGGAACCTTGTGTGCTCAAGGACAGGTGGACTGGACCGTTTAAGGTTGTGGAGAAGAAGAGCGATGTCACCTACTTGGTGGACTTGAAATCTCCCAGGTACCCCTTGAGGGTCCTGCATGTCAACCGTTTGAAGCCCCACTTAGAAAGGTCCGAAGTGGGCATGCTCCTAGCTACAGATGGTGGAATGGAGGAGGAGAGTGAGCCTCTTCCTGACCTCCTGTGTGCTAAAGAGCAAGATGGGTCGGTGGATGGTGTTGTCCTCTCTGACACACTGACCCTTGAGCAGAAGCAGGATTGTCGCCAACTGTTGGGACAATTCCCTGATCTGTTTTCCTTGTATCCGGGTGTCACTCATTGGTGTGTCCATGATGTTGACACCGGAGACAGCCCTCCTGTGAAGCACAAGGCTTACAGGGTGACTGACAAGGTCAAAGCGTACATTAAGGAGGAGGTCTCCAAAATGTTTGCCTTAGGGGTGGTTGAGTCCTCTAGCAGTCCTTGGGCCAGCCCAGTGGTCTTGGTCCCGAAGGCTGCAGCGCCTGGTGCTTCACCAGAACTTCGGTTCTGTGTGGATTACCGAGGACTCAATTCAGTCACCAAGACTGACGCGCACCCCATCCCCAGAGCTGATGAGCTCATAGATCGGTTGGGGGCTGCACGGTACCTTAGCACGTTTCATCTGACGTCTGGGTACTGGCAGATCGCCTTAACCGATGGGGCAAAAGAGAGGTCCGCATTCTCCACACCAGATGGGCTCTACCAGTTCCGGGTGATGCCCTTTGGGATGAAGAATGCCCCTGCCACCTTCCAGAGGTTGGTCAACCAGGTCTTGGCTGGACTGGAGGATTTCAGTGCCACCTACCTGGACGACATCGCAGTGTTCAGCGCCAGCTGGGAGGAACACTTGCGCCACCTCCAGGAAGTGTTGTTGGCCCTGCGCAGAGCAGGCCTCACAATCAAAGCCAGTAAGTGCCAGATTGGGCAGGGTTCTGTGGTGTACTTGGGGCACCAAGTAGGGAGCGGCACGGCGGCCCCCTGCAACCCAAGATTGATACCATCCTGGCTTGGGCGCCGCCCAAAACCCAAACTCAGGTGAGAGCCTTCTTAGGTCTCACGGGTTACTACAGGAGGTTTGTCAAGGATTATGGTAACATTGTGCACCCCTTGACTTCGCTGACTTCCAGGAAGCAGCCACGAAATGTGATCTGGACTGATGCCTGTCAAACGGCCTTTGACACCCTGAAAACTGCAATGTGCACAGCACCTATACTGCAGGCACCAGACTTTTCTAAGGAATTTATTGTCCAGGCGGACGCTTCAGAGCATGGCGTGGGGGCTGTTCTAGCTCAGGTGAATGAAGAGGGCCGAGACTTGCCTGTAGCCTTCATCAGCCGGAGGTTACTTCCCAGGGAAATGAGGTGGAGTGCGATAGAGCGAGAAGCATTTGCTGTGGTCTGGGCACTGAAGAAGCTAAGACCCTACCTGTTTGGGACTCACTCCTGGGTTCAGACAGACCACAGGCCCCTCAGATGGTTGATGCAGATGAGGGGTGAGAATCCAAAACTGTTGAGGTGGTCCATTTCCCTACAGGGGATGGACTTCACGGTGGAACACCGCCCTGGTACAGATCACGCCAATGCTGATGGTCTGTCCAGATTTTTCCGCCTTAGTGATGAGGACTCCCTAGGTCAAGGGTAGTTCTCCCCACATTTCAGCTGGAGGGGACACGTGTTAGACCTGGCATCATTGGCTCGAGTCTCTCCTCCATTTTTTCTGTTTGCCTCCACTGTTTTACGATGTTTTGCTGGTATAATGCTTTGGGCAATGTGCCACTGCTGATCAGTGCCACGGTGCAAGTGCTCCCTATGTAAAATTACTGTATTGATTGAATTCCATGTTTGGCTTATTTGGTTTACTATCAGTCCCTAGTCTAGTGCACCAGGAGTGCCAGGGCTTGTAAATACAAATGCTGCTCGTGGGCTTGCAGCACGTGTTGTGCCACCCACAAGAGCAGCCTCGTAAAAGAATGTCTACGGGTCTGCCATTGCGAGACCAACGTGCAGTCTGGTACTGTCACGCTGACTGCGCAAGTACACCTACTTGCAAGTCCCTAAACCTTCCCTTAACTTCATGTTAGTCACCCCTATGGTAGGCCCACGGGCAGGGTGCATTGTAAGTATAAGGTAGGACAAGCCTGACCAAGTTGGCATGTCCTAATAGTGAATTACAGCCATATTCGTGGTTCACTATGGCGAGGTAACCTGCTCTCCATTAGTTAGAATGGGCCGCCAGGATTATTAATGCTATGATCCTAGCTGGCTCGGGGAGCATGGTGCAATGTCGAGTTTGGTATCCCTGAGCTCGGGGTTTAATGACGCATCCGTTTGTGTGGATGGTTTTTGGACTCTGGGTTTGAAAATAGCACTTTTAGAAAGTGTCTATTTTCTTGTCTAACCATTTCTGGTTTCTGCTGGTTTTGCGTGTGTGTGACAGGAGCTGGGTGGCTCCAGAGGTCTGAACGAGTCAGTGTGGGATGAGTGGGACATTTGCGTTGAGAGTAGGGGGAGAGTAGTTGCTGATAGCCTGCCCTGCCTGATACAATGCTGGCTCCACCTCCTGCCAAGCGACTGATGGCTCCGTACCTGCCATGGACGATCCTAGCCCCACCTCTTACCAGGAGGCCGATAGCTCTGCTCTTGACAGTGACAATCCTGGCTCCACCTCCTGCTGGGCGTCTGAGGGCCCAGCCCTGCTCAGTGAATAGGCCAGGTGCCTCTGCCTGGCTCCACCCACAACAGACCCAGGATGTTGGGAAATTCCCCTGCATGGACAAAGGGATCAAAGCCGAAAAGGGGTATAAGAGAAGGACCCCTGAACCAAGAATTTAGATCACTTCTGACAAGGAACCCTGAAACCAAGGACAAGAAGCCTGCTGATCCAAGGACTTGCCTACCCCTTCTGCCAGTGTGCTGTTTGCTGGGGGGAATCCTGCAGTGCTTCTTTATTTTTGCCAAGGAACCAGGAGAGAGGAACTGTGTGTGTACTCTCACGCTTTGCTAAGAAAATCTCCAAGGACTGGAAGAGTGCCAGTCTCCTGTTGAAGTCACAGGGCTAAAGGACTTCATCTGCTAAAAGTGCTATTTACTGGAATCTGTGAATCCAGCACCTCTGAAAGACACCAGCCATCTTGACGCCGACGGACGTCGCCGAATCCAGCTCGACATCGTGAGTAACGGCTCGAGTGTCCCGCTTCCTCGATGCCGGCCGCCGGGCCTGATCGACGCCAGCAGCAACGCCAGTGAGTAGTGAGTTCGGCTCCAGCTCCAAGGGACCTCGTGTCTGCACCGCTGCTGATCGCATCGACTCCGTGCCCTCTCGACGCCGTGAGCGCTGCTCACTCTTGCAACCGCATCATCGACATCGACGACTACTGAGGCCTGATCGACACCGAAGACGCGACGCCGGATTGCTCGACGCCGCTGATCCTCGTGTGCTTCCTTTTCCTCAGGTACTGTGTTGTTGGGGGTCCGTGTGACTCCGGGCTCGACGTAGCGCTCCTCGCGTTCGACGCCGAACCTTTGGATTAACTTTGCCTCGACGTCGTGTAACTCCCGTGTGGGGTACATTGTTGCCAAGAAATGTGTTGCCAAGAAGAAGAGTTGCTTTTGATACTAAAGACTTTGTGCTAAGAAGAAACTACACTTGAACTATTATTTTTCCTTCCAAGAGTATTTATTAAGACTGTGGTATATTTTTGTCGTTATTTGGTCTTGTGCTAAGCCTTATATAAAAATCCTTATTTATATAATACTACTGTGTCGTGTCCATTTGTAGTGTATTCACTTTATTACTGTATGTGGTCATAAATGCTTAACACACAGCCTCTGAGATAAGCCTGTCTGCTCTGCCAAGCTACCAAGGGGGTGAGCAGGGGTTATCAAAGGGTGTGATCCCCTTGCCCTGACTAGAAAAGGTGTGTCCCTATTTGTCAGAAGTGTATACCTCTGCCAACTAGAGACAGCCGGTTCTAACAGTTAGAAAGATGAAACACCCTCAAAAACTCAATGTAGTTTGAATTTAGCGGTATATATGTTTCATCCGCCCCACATTGAAGTTATGGCAGTTATCATTGGATGTTCCAATACGTGCTCATTGCCCGCCTCATCTAGAGGCACCTCTGGTTGTAGACTGCAGTGTCCAGAGATTAAGAGGTTTCCCCCAAAAAAATAGTGTGAACAAAACAAGAAATAAGGTTCTTGAAAAATTTTAAAAAGGTGAAAGTCACCCTTGTGCTTTAATGTGAAGTGAGATTCTACTCTCACTTTTTGGTACTCTATTATTTTAACTCTCCGATATCTGTAATAGAAAGAGAGAAATATACGACAGTACAGAGGATTCAATCGACTGTTTATATGAATTGGGGGGAAGAAAAGAACGAGGAGGATGTGCATTGATATCATCCTATTCAAGTATCAGCGTTTATTTCGCTGTGGTATTCAATGATTGGAAGGGAAATTGTTGGGCGAAGGATTAAGAGTTACATCAGGTCATGCGGGTTACATCATTACGTTGCAATTAAATGGAATGAGAAAGTGAAAGTGTTAACGATTGGAGCTCACTAGCCCAAATCTAAAATAGCGTGTTGTCAGCTATTGTAAGGTTTGTATCTGGGTCGTTGCTGATGTGCTATATGGCAATGTTATCATATGGGTGACTCTGATGGTATCAACCAGACACAATATAAAAGGAGTCTAGAAAGTTATGTGGTTCCTTTCTGGATTCTCTATAACGATGTAGTTGTAAGAGAGTTAGTAGTTCTGGATGTTTGGGCCTCCAAGTTGTCTTAATCAACTGTCGTTACCTCAATTACTCAGGTCTTTAAATCTCACAAAGCTATGCTCTCGCAACTACAATAAGGTATCACAGATAAAGTACAATGACTGATGAGAATCAATGAACAGAAGCAGTTTCTTTTGTGTGTTTCTTGTCACAGCAAGATGTTGGTTTATTTTCTCCAGACTTGAGGAATGTCACAAATAGCCGACACGTGTTTCGTCGTGCACAGTTGAGTCAACACGACTCTTCAGGGCTGGTGGTACAAAAATAACGTATGCATATTCATTTTTGCGTCATATCATTGTGACATACTGCATATGGTGACAGAAGTGCATCCAACATGCAGTAGTGACGTGCGTGTTCATTCGCACATAGTAGTTGTGTTTGGTGATGACGTTCAAGATATAGGAAGTGTGCCACTAAAAGGATGTGGGTGGTTGGCCTTGAGTGGTGGTGCACAGGTGGTGAGGTACGGTGATATAACGTCTGAGTGTGTGGTCATTGTTCGCACGCACACAGTGCTCCTGCAATCCGAAGGTTTGTGAGGTGGTTGAGCATCCAAGAGGAAGTGTTCTAAAGTGAAGTGATGTGTGAAATTATTGGTGATAGAATCTAACGGGAGCGTCTAAGTATAGTTTAGCGTGGAAAAACGGCGGTATTCGTTATAAGTTAAGGGCAAACAAACTATCTCCATACGCAGACAGACTCTCTCTACATAGTGAATTTTATTACCTTAAAGTTCAACTCCAAATGTATGGGTTGAAATTAGTCTGGACCTCGTGGTTGCGTTCTATGTAGGTAAATGGGAGAGAGAGAAAGGAAAAAACTCATAAAGGAGGCATTGAAACGGGGAATGTCCTTGGACATCTGTTTAAATAGTCAAAATGACTGAGGACAGGGTGGAAATTGTCCTTACCACTATGTTTAATCAGAATCAGATTTGTGACTGGTATGGAAGTGTATATCCAGTAGAGTCACGTGCAAAAAGCACTTTTTCTCGGTAAATTCCGCCTTATTAGTTAGATGAAAGTCTTCGAGTGTTAGCACTCTGTTAAGAGAGAAAATCATAACATGCAAAAGTTGATACGATTTGAAATGTTTGTATAACACGGCGTTCCAATTTGCATTAGTAATCCTGTTTGCGGTAAAAGTCAATAGGTTGAGAGTAAGGGAATACCTGAATATGGGTGCGTATCAGGCGGTAGCCGGGAGGGGATCCATCCGTTGTGGTGCTTTTAGGAAACGGGTGCGTCTCCTCTGTAGCGGTGTGCTGTAGATGGTAAAAGATTGTAAGCGCACGCATTAGATACGTGAGAGCCTGGTTCTATGGGCTTCAAAAGTTAAATGTTAAAGGGGAAAGATAATTAGATGGTTGATGGGGGAAGCCTAACGACTTACCCGTGGTGTGGTATCCCTCCTCTGGTAGTTCCCGGTCGTTGTCTCTCGTGTACGAACACGTGACCCGGGGGGAGGTGTTGCTATATAGAAGTAGTAGACATCAATGATGTCGAAATGTTTACTGTAAAAACATGGGCGCCATTTTTAAGAGGGGAGAAGTTTGTGGAAATGTTCTATAACGAGGTATTCTCGTGTTTTAACCGGATAAAATGTGCAGTTGTCTTACAGTATTTGGCAAGGGAGGTGATGCATATCGACACGAGATGTATGGGCATAGTCATTCCCATTGTTATTACAAAGGATTTCTCGTTTCGTATTTTCGGCTGTTTGGTCAAGAAAAAATTATTAATGGAATCTGGCGGCTGTCAAGCTATTCTCTCTATACCTGTTCAATGGCTAGTGACAACTGATTTGGCAGTGTCTTGTAGGTTAGGTGATATTGAAGGGGTACATGCCAGCAGCTAATTATGGGCCAGTGCTCATAAACGTGGTGTGGTGTAAAGAGAGTGATTTAGATAACATAGTTACCACAAGGGTGTGGGTGCATTTTTATCACCACATATTCGTGAGTTCACTTATAATGTTTCCGACATAAATTCATTTCAATACAAATTCTCAAACGTTATGGATAATTGCATGTGCCAGATTATAGTGCGATTCAAGCATTATATTAAACAGTACATCTTAAATTTTATATTACACAGTACATACAGTCGGTAGCATCATTCAACTCCAAAAGGTTATGAACCTCTCTAGCGGTGTCTCAGTTTGTTGCTGTGAGTCTCTGACTACTGCTAAAGAGATAATTCAGTTAGTGTATACAGATGATGGGTCCCCACGGTGACTATTTAGTCACCCAGAAAGTATTGAAGCTCAGGATCGTAGTTCAGCCCATGTTCCACGCTTTGTAAGCGCATGATCCATGTGGCTTCTCTACGTCTGAGTGTCAATTCACGGTTACCCCCTCTGATATTGAGGGGAATCATGTCAATCCCAAAGACACGTACTTTGATGTCATCCTCCAGAGGTTGACATTCTGCTATGTGTAGGGCTACCGGGTATCTGGGGTCTCTTTTCTGTATGGCTCTCATGTGTTCTGAGATTCTTTCTTTGAGAGCCCTGATTGTGCTGCCTACATAGATCTTGCCACATTGGCACTCAATTATGTACACTACGAACTTGGTCAGGCAAGTAATATTATGTTTGATTTTGTACACAGTCCCTTCCGGACCTTTGAAAGCTGTGGTGCCATGTTTCCCCCAGATGCACATGGAGCAGAAACCACACTTGTGGAATCCAAGGCCTCGTGTGGACAGCCAGTCACGCGCTGTAGTGTTGGGGGGAACTGTGGGGCTCAATTTATTTTTCAGAGTAAAGCCCTTTCTTTATGTGATGGACGGACTGTCTGGAAGAAATTCCTTGAGTACAGGATCTTCTGTTAAGAGTTTCCAATGTCTGTTGAAACTCTTTTTGGTGATGTGGTTAAGTGCATTGAATTCTGTAATAAGTCTGATTTGTTGACCAGAGGACTCTACCTCTGTACGTGTCCTCAAACAATCAGGTCTCGGGATGATTCTGGTCTTTAATTCTGCTTTCTTGAGGGATGTCTTAGAGTACCCTCTCTTACGAAATCTGTCTCTCATGTTGGCAATGCAGTTGTCGAACTCGCTGGCTTCACTACAGTTACGTTTAGCTCTTAGGAATTCTCCATATGGGATGGAACGTAACTGGTGCTCAGGGTGAAAGCTAGAAGCATGGAGTATAGAGTTACAAGAAGTGGGTTTCCTGAACAATTTAGAGTGTAGATGGTTGTCCTTCACATAAAATTCTAGATCTAAGAATTCCATATTGGTAAGGCTGTGTCGCATAGTGAAGCTAATTTCCCACGTGTTGGTGTTAAGATATTCAAAAAAAGAGAGAAGAAGTTCCTCAGATCCTGACCATAAGAGAAAACAATCGTCGATGTATCGACCCCAAAAGACTATGGAGTCGATATACTGTGTTCCTTTGGTGCCCCAGATAAGATCAGCCTCCAAGGCCCCCATGAAGAGATTAGCGAAGGAGGGTGAGAATTTGGAGCCCATGGCTACTCCTTTTTTTTGTCGATACCATTTCCGATCGAAAATAAAGAAATTATTCTCAAGAATAATCTTCATCATGTGTAATAGCATGTTGGTATGTGCCCATAGTGAAGCCGGTCTATTAGATAGAAGTTTGGTAATGGCTGAGATGCCTAATTCGGGATTGATGCTGGTATAATGAGACACCACATCCATAGTTACTAATATGGTGTCTTTTTGCCATTCCATGTCTGACATGATATTCAGTATATGTTTGGAGTCTTGTATATAAGACGGAAGGTTCTTGACTAGAGGTCCCAAGAAAAGATCCACATAGTCTGCGATTCTTTCAGTGGGACCCCCAATCCCCGATACTATCGGTCTACCCGGTGGAAACGGTAGATCTTTGTGGACTTTGGGTAAAGTATACAGCCAGGGATACGTGGGTCTGAAGACTTTGAGGTACAGGTACTCATTGTCATCCAGAAGACCAGATTGTTTCCAGTTTAGTAGGAGTCCATTAAGTAGTAGTGTTAGTGGACCCATAGGGTTATGGTTAAGTAACTCATAACATGAGTCATCACTCAGTTGGCCAAGGATCTCACTGTTGTAGTCAATAAGATCCATGACCACCACATTACCCCCTTTGTCAGCCTCCCTGATGATGATATTGGGGTTCTCGCTTAAAGTGGAAAGTGCTAGCCGTTCCCCTTTGGTCAGGTTGTCTCTATACTTGAATTTGGTGTTTAGGTTCTTGGTATTGGTTCTGTTAAGATCCTCAAGAACGTGTCTGTGGAAATTGTCAATCATGTTACCCCAAGATAACGTAGGTGTCCATTTAGATTTGCTTTTCAAGCCACTCGCCATGCTGTAATCAGTTTCAACATCAAGCTCCTCAAGTAGCCTCTCCATTTCAAGTGGACTGTCTGTTAAAGAAAGAAGCAAGTGTGTGGTTTGCACATCTTTAATGGTCAAAGGTACATCGTCAAAAACATTCGGAATGTGTCTAGGCTGCCTCTGCATTTCTTGTGATCCAGCAAAATGTTTCTTAAGTTTAAGATTACGTATAAACTTAAAAATGTCAATTTTGGTTTGGCATATGTCGCCGGTGGCATAGGGATTAAAGTTCAGGCCTTTACTGAGTAAGGAGACCATCTCCGGTGTCAGTGGAAATGAGGAAAGATTGATGACTTGTACCGTGTCAACTAGTGTGGTTAATTCCTCTGTGTTCCTGATCTCAGTTTCCTGCGATATTCTTCGCTTGTTCCTGCGTTTGCCCCTGTGGGGTTTAGGTCTACAGCGACCTTTGGTGGCTGGGTCCTGTTGCCCTTCCTCACACGTTCCATTTCTAAAAAAAAGGTTGAATTGTTGGGCTCTGTGTTGGCTAGAATATCGTTCTCAATATCGCTGAGTCCAGTAGAACTCAGGGAAGTGGTGCTGGAATTAGCGGAATTGGTGGTAGTGGGTCTACCCGCCTGTGAGCCAGCCTTGGGCTTGGGAATCAGGGAATCATATTTGCGATCAAAGGTGTAGATTCTACCATTTTTATAGTCTGCCTCATCCCTTTTGATTTGACGTGCCTTTCTGTTTTTGATTTCTGCTTGATGTTTAAGAAGAATTTCATCCAGTAGGGTGTAATTCTTCACAGTGGCCTCAGGTTTATTAAGATCTTTGATCTCCTGTTCTACAGTGGAGATTTCTGTCCGTAATTTGGCGGTTTTTCGGTCAGCACTCTCAATGAGAATATCCATGAGTGTAATGGAATTCTGATTCAGTGAGTCTTCCCATTTGATCATGAGATCTCGGTCTAGATCATCATAGGTCGGGAAGATGTGGGACCGTAGTCCTCTGGGAACTAGTTTGAGTCTCAGATAGTGTTTTAGGGTTGCTCCATCCCACCAACGGGAGTTCTCTTGTTTCTTGAGTTTCTCTAATTTGATGAACTTGTCTCTTAAACCCTCTATGCGTGCAGGACCTGCTGTGGCCGATGCCTGGTGTGTGGGCATGCCTTTGGCCAGATTGTCAAAGAGATCTGCTGCTGCTTTGTCTCTGTCCATGGTGTGATGGACACGTATGAGAAATGGGTTAGATCTGATAGTAAAGGTAGTAACGTGGAGGCACCCAATCTGACACAATTTGAAATGAACTGAAAGGGGTTTTTTAGGAAATTCAGAACTCAAGGGCGCACTGCAACAGTTTTTACGTTACAGTGTGTGATGTAGATGGTTGATGTGTAGTGCGTGAAGAGCAGGCGGAAAACACCCTTAACCGTCTAAAAAAGTCAAAAGACTAGGCAAAATTACAAAGCTATGCTCTCGCAACTACAATAAGGTATCACAGATAAAGTACAATGACTGATGAGAATCAATGAACAGAAGCAGATTCTTTTGTGTGTTTCTTGTCACAGCAAGATGTTGGTTTATTTTCTCCAGACTTGAGGAATGTCACAAATAGCCGACACGTGTTTCGTCGTGCACAGTTGAGTCAACAGGACTCTTCAGGGCTGGTGGTACAAAAATAACGTATGCATATTCATTTTTGCGTCATATCATTGTGACATACTGCATATGGTGACAGAAGTGCATCCAACATGCAGTAGTGACGTGCGTGTTCATTCGCACATAGTAGTTGTGTTTGGAGATGACATTCAAGATATAGGAAGTGTGCCACTACAAGGATGTGGGTGGTTGGCCTTGAGTGGTGGTGCACAGGTGGTGAGGTACGGTGATATAACGTCTGAGTGTGTGGTCATTGTTTGCACGCACACAGTGCTCCTGCAATCCGAAGGTTTGTGAGGTGGTTGAGCATCCAAGAGGAAGTGTTCTAAAGTGAAGTGATGTGTGAAATTATTGGTGATAGAATCTAACGGGAGCGTCTAAGTATAGTTTAGCGTGGAAAAACGGCGGTATTCGTTATAAGTTAAGGGCAAACAAACTATCTCCATACGCAGACAGACTCTCTCTACATAGTGAATTTTATTACCTTAAAGTTCAACTCCAAATGTATGGGTTGAAATTAGTCTGGACCTCGTGGTTGCGTTCTATGTAGGTAAATGGGAGAGAGAGAAAGGAAAAAACTCATAAAGGAGGCATTGAAACGGGGAATGTCCTTGGACATCTGTTTAAATAGTCAAAATGACTGAGGACAGGGTGGAAATTGTCCTTACCACTATGTTTAATCAGAATCAGATTTGTGACTGGAATGGAAGTGTATATCCAGTAGAGTCACGTGCAAAAAGCACTTTTTCTCGGTAAATTCCGCCTTATTAGTTAGATGAAAGTCTTCGAGTGTTAGCACTCTGTTAAGAGAGAAAATCATAACATGCAAAAGTTGATACGATTTGAAATGTTTGTATAACACGGCGTTCCAATTTGCATTAGTAATCCTGTTTGCGGTAAAAGTCAATAGGTTGAGAGTAAGGGAATACCTGAATATGGGTGCGTATCAGGCGGTAGCCGGGAGGGGATCCATCCGTTGTGGTGCTTTTAGAAAACGGGTGCGTCTCCTCTGTGGCGGTGTGCTGTAGATGGTAAAAGATTGTAAGCGCACGCATTAGATACGTGAGAGCCCGGTTCTATGGGCTTCAAAAGTTAAATGTTAAAGGGGAAAGATAATTAGATGGTTGATGGGGGAAGCCTAACGACTTACCCGTGGTGTGGTATCCCTCCTCTGGTAGTTCCCGGTCGTTGTCTCTCGTGTACGAACACGTGACCCGGGGGGAGGTGTTGCTATATAGAAGTAGTAGACATCAATGATGTCGAAATGTTTACTGTAAAAACATGGGCGCCATTTTTAAGAGGGGAGAAGTTTGTGGAAATGTTCTATAACAAGGTATTCTCGTGTTTTAACCGGATAAAATGTGCAGTTGTCTTACAGTATTTAGCAAGGGAGGTGATGCATATCGATACAAGATGTATGGGCATAGTCATTCCCATTGTTATTACAAAGGATTTCTCGTTTCGTATTTTCGGCTGTTTGGTCAAGAAAAAATTATTAATGGAATCTGGCGGCTGTCAAGCTATTCTCTCTATACCTGTTCAATGGCTAGTGACAACTGATTTGGCAGTGTCTTGTAGGTTAGGTGATATTGAAGGGGTACATGCCAGCAGCTAATTATGGGCCAGTGCTCATAAACGTGGTGTGGTGTAAAGAGAGTGATTTAGATAACATAGTTACCACAAGGGTGTAAGTGCATTTTTATCACCACATATTCGTGAGTTCACTTATAATGTTTCCGACATAAATTCATTTCAATACAAATTCTCAAACGTTATGGATAATTGCATGTGCCAGATTATAGTGCGATTCAAGCATTATATTAAACAGTACATCTTAAATTTTATATTACACAGTACATACAGTCGGTAGCATCATTCAACTCCAAAAGGTTATGAACCTCTCTAGCGGTGTCTCAGTTTGTTGCTGTGAGTCTCTGACTACTGCTAAAGAGATAATTCAGTTAGTGTATACAGATAATGGGTCCCCACGGTGACTATTTAGTCACCCAGAAAGTATTGAAGCTCAGGATCGTAGTTCAGCCCATGTTCCACGCTTTGTAAGCGCATGATCCATGTGGCTTCTCTACGTCTGAGTCTCAATTCACGGTTACCCCCTCTGATATTGAGGGGAATCATGTCAATCCCAAAGACACGTACTTTGATGTCATCCTCCAGAGGTTGACATTCTGCTATGTGTAGGGCTACCGGGTATCTGGGGTCTCTTTTCTGTATGGCTCTCATGTGTTCTGAGATTCTTTCTTTGAGAGCCCTGATTGTGCTGCCTACATAGATCTTGCCACATTGGCATTCAATTATGTACACTACGAACTTGGTCAGGCAAGTAATATGTCTAATCGGGTCACCAGTGTTTTCAACTTATCACATATTGTAGAGAAAACTGTTCGCCAAAACTGTGACTGCTACACATAAAGTTATTCACAAAAAAACCTGATTCCCTAACACAGCCTGTAGCTCTTTAAAAAGGAGCGCAGTACGTAGAACAAACATCCGGGGGCAGAGTCAGCACAAGTCGGAGAACTGTACACCACGCGGGTAATGGCGGCTGCGCTCTACTTCTCCAACATACCGGTAAGATCTACCAGCGGAATTTCTAATGTTCCGCTTCCTTGTCTTCAGCTCTGCGCTTATAGAAGCGGCACCCCCTGATGGAGAATACGACTCTCCAAAAACAGGTAGGACGAACAGCGCAAGTTTGTTGTGTTGTTTTGCAAAACAAAACCTGTAAATAAAATAAAACAGAATCATTTAGTGCGCAGATTGCCCATTTGTAGACAGTTGATTAAGACAACTTGGAGGCCCAAACATCCAGAACTACTAACTCTCTTACAACTACATCGTTATAGAGAATCCAGAAAGGAACCACATAACTTTCTAGACTCCTTTTATATTGTGTCTGGTTGATACCATCAGAGTCACCTATATGATAACATTGCCATACAACACATCAGCAACTACCCAGATACAAACCTTACAATAGCTGACAACACGCTATTTTAGATTTGGGCTAGTGAGCTCCAATCGTTAACACTGTCACTTTCTCATTCCATTTAATTGCAACGTAATGATGAAACCCGCATGACCTGATGTAACTCTTAATCCTTCGCCCAACAATTTCCCTTCCAATCATTGAATACCACAGCGAAATAAACGCTGATACTTGAATAGGATGATATCAATGCCATCCTCCTCGTTCTTTTCTTCCCCCCAATTCATATAAACAGTCGATTGAATCCTCTGTACTGTTGTATATTTCTCTCTTTCTATTACAGATCGCGGAGAGTTAAAATAACAGAGTACCAAAAAGTGAGAACTCTAAATTACAACACTAATCATGTGAGTATCTAATTAATGTGTGTTAGTCCTGACGAAAGCTCCACAGACCCTGTAGGGCCAAAAGGAGCTGAAACATGTCGACAAATCTTTTTTATAAATACTAAAAGATCCAGTAACTCGATCTTTTTGCAGTATCAGTCTATTTTTATGTAAGTAGAATCTCACCTCACATTAAAGCACAAGGGTGACTTTCTCCTTTTTTAAATTTTTCAAGAACCTTATTTGTTGTTTTGTTCACACTATTTTTTGGGGGAAACCTCTTAATCTCTGGACAGTGCAGTCTACAACCAGAGGTGCCTCTGGATGAGGCGGGCAATGAGCACGTATTGGAACATCCAATGATAACTGCCATAACTTCAATGTGGGGCGGATGAAACATATATACCGCTAAATTCGAACAACATTGAGTTTTTGAGGGTGTTTCATCTTTCTAACCAATGGTTTAGATTTGTTACAAGTGTCCTTTTCTTTTGATTAAACCTATACTACGAAATTGTCTTTTAAAAAACCTTTGAAAGTCACTGAAAAAACCATAGGTTTCAGACATGTTATAGTTAGGAATTATCATTTTAAAAATCTTAGAAATTCACTGGGGTGTTATAGTTAGCTGGACATTTCACTCGTACAAAACCAGTGAAATTCCACTGTTATAGTCCCGCAATGCACTGCTGATGACGTCACATATTACATCACTCATGACATGGTCAGTGACATCACTCATGACATCACTGATGACATCTCAAATGACGTCACTGATGACATCATCCTTGTGATAGAGTGGCAGACCTCCTCTCACCCTAATATAACCTTTGATACACACACTCAGAAATAGAAACTAAGATTTTCCAAACAATGGACATACCAATACCACTTACAACACACCTATTTAGTAATTCCAAGATTTACACACACATCCACTCATTCACCAACAGTCCTATACAGACACTCATACATGTACTCACTCATCATATGTACTCATACAACTATACATCTTGTTACACAATGACATTCATCTATAGAGTTCATCGCACATATAGTTACACATGTAAACAAAGTATCAAATATCCATTAAATTGCATATACAGTTATACATACACCACCACATTTACTGGTACATAAACTTACACGTACTTACTCTCTTAAGAAATCTTTTATAGAAACACAGACTCATTTATACAAGAACTCTACCAATCTCTCACTCTCACATATACTCAGTTATATCCACCAAAACTCACATATACTAGTTTAAAACATTTGTAGTTACTCATAAAGACACTATTGAGAAAGTCATTTACTCACTAACACACCCATACACACACTCATCCACCTATGTAGTCCTGCACACATACTGTCTCAACACATACAAACAGTGACACACTCATTCATGCATCTATGCACTAAGTAATACCCCCACTGAACGATACAGACACTCATACACTCATACTGATTCTCGAAAAAACAACTAATAACCTATATAGACACTCATGTAGCTACTCACCAACCCATGCAGCAACTTATTCACAAAGTGAGAGACTGATACACATATTTACACATTTAAACATTACTCACTAACTCATGTATTCACTAAGATACACTTAATCATTCCATTATACAATCAATTTTATAAAAGAAAATCATCCATTTGACACTTATATACCCACTTATTCTTCCATCGACCTTGAGATATACATATATAAAACATATTTAATTTTCAGAAAAACACACATTCACTGGATGATGTCATCAGTGATGTCATTTGAGATGTCATGAGTGATGTCATGAGTGATGTCACTGACCATGTCATGAGTGATGCAATATGTGACGTCATCAGCAGTCCATTGCGGGCCCGCAAGTTATAGTTAGCTGAACTAACTATAACAGTGGAATTTCAATGGTTTTGTACGAGTGAAATGTCCAGCTAACTATAAAACCCCTGAAACATATGTTTTTTTCAGTGAATTTCTAAGGTTTTTAAATGATAATTCCTAAATATAACAAGCCTGAAACCTATGTTTTTTTCAGTGAATATATAAATATCCCTATTATATATGTTTCCATCTAATGTTTTGTAGAGAGGTTGACAGTAGATGGTATTTTACTTTGATTGAGTTTATTTCTGCTGCCCACAAGTTTCCTTAAATCTTTACATTAGAGTGCTGCATGCAGTTTAGGCAAGCTAGGTTATTCTTTGTGCTTTTATTTTCCCATATTTGCTTTCCAGGCGCACGCTTTAGGCCTTTATTTTTTTCTTTCGACCTTTCATATGTTAAGTTGTTATTGCTGTAGCTTCGTAAGGATCTATTTAGCGGTTTCCTGATTTCCAGAGTAACTTGGGCTCTCTCTTTTTTTCATTACATTGCTCCTCTGTACTATTGAAGGGTACTTACTAGGTTATGGCCGCCCACAATTGGGTTGCTGTTTTTATTAAAATTGTGACCCAGCTTGTCTATATTACTTGTTCTTTCCATTTTTGCTTCTGGGGGACTCCTCCGATTTCCATGCAATACAGTTAGTAGGCGCCATGTCACTTTGTTTGCCATCAATGAGAATTTTTTTTTTAAAACAGATTTTATTGTTAGACTGCACATACGATGCAGGGCCCTGTACTCCAGGGACATCTGCAGGTGAAAAACGTAACAGCATCTGAAAGGCAATCGACTTTTTACTTTGCAAGCACAAACAGGCTAATGGAGGACCAAACAATACTTAAGCCCCCCCCTCCCCACAACCCCTGCCCCCCAACTTCCTCCCACCCCACCTCCCTTTCCCCAGAGTCGCACAAAATCCACCTGGGTCTACCCACACACAACAGTGAGTACACAGGAAACACATAATAACTGTATATGCACACACGCCTTCCAGGCCCTTATGCCCCTCTCTCCAGTATCACTGCACCCATCATCCCTCCCCAGGAAGATCCTCCTGTTCCACAGAGAGTTCAATCCACAGACCCCTATAGTCTGCACAGCACTTCCAGATTTTATAATGTTTTCGCAGACACCCCCTGGCCACGAAGATCGGCTGCTCCAACCCCATACAAAAATATAACCCATTCTTCCAGACGGCCACCGAAGGGGTCTGTGAATCTTTCCACCCTTTGGCAATGCCTATCAATGAGATTTTTTGCCATTGCTTTAGAGTGCTGCTGCTCTTACATGAGAATGCTGCAGGGTCACTTGAGATTTTAGGTGTCATAAGGAAATCCTAGGTATGAAGCAAGTATTCTATGGAGACCCAAATATAATCTAATGTTGCTAATCTGAAAGGAGAGATATAGGTGAAGGCTGCAGGTCTGTCACTTTTTGACCTACCATTGAAACATTGCAGCCCTAACTCTTTCAGTATATTTGCCAAACATTCCCCAAGGCCTATTTTTTCTGTGGTTGCGGAGTTACCAAGGGAATATCTCAATATGTGTTTTCCATTCTTTGGCACCAAAGGGCCAGAGCAGATTAGCATTGAGATAGCCAATGACCAACAGCAATGCTTCAAGGTGTTCTAGATTAATGCTCTCTGATTTTACCACCAAGATCCTAGCAGTCTTGCGTTTCGAAGTTGATGATGGTTGTAAATATGTGTTTGCGACAATCCACGCGTGCCATGTATCCCATAGGAGTCTCTTAGCATCAGTGATTTTAACAAATATAGTATCT
>NW_028246280.1:0-13776 GCF_964263255.1 Lissotriton vulgaris
CCATATCCTTTATTCAAAAGTATGTCTAAGTTAGCAGCAAATTAAAAAACTTGACCTCCCTTTAAACCATGCCTCCTTAACATTGATGCAATTAAATATATCAGAAGTAAATTAAACATGCCAAATGTCTACCAAATGTTGTGCATTGTATGAAATAGCACTAAAGCTTTTAGTAAATTCAAGGGGGCTCGGTAGCGGGCAGAACCACAAACTTCGTCAGGCTTCTCTCCTGACAGCCTTGGTAGTCTTAGGCCACCGCTCTGAGAATTATGACTTAGTCAGTGGTCTGCTTAGCCGAAGCTCTCTCCTTTCGTCGCAGGTTATACCCTTCTCTGGATGGCACAGTGGGATCGGGAAATTTTGCCAATTCGAGTGTCTCTGTATCAGGATAACAGTTCAAGGATGGTCGGTCTTTGTTCAGGAGCTCTTCTTGGGTGGCCACGTCTTCGGTCGTCGTCAGAGTCGAGGATAACTTCTTACAGTGGTGTGCATGCACCCAATTGCGCTTCCCCTCCACTTGAAGAGCTGTTCGGGTGGCGATCAAGACTTGCCAGGGGCCCGTCCACCGAGGTTCCAGACTCTTTGCACGCTGGAAGTTTCGAATGAACACATAATCCCCGGGTTGGATGTCGTGTCCGGGACCCCTGGAAGCATCAGGAATGGCATGCAGCACCTATTGGTGGATAACAGACAGTGTCTTAGTCAATTTGTACAAGTAATCAGACATTAGGACGTCCGGGACATCATGAATGGAAGTCGGTTTTGGTGCAGACCAGACGCTCATGGGCCGGCCAAAAACGACCTCGTAAGGTGTCAAGTGGTGTTTGGTGGGGGTGGAACGCATTGATAGCAATGTCAGCGGGAGAGCGTCTGGCCATTTCAGTCCTGTGGTAGCCACTATTTTAGCTAGCTTGAGCTTCAATGTGGCGTTATGTCTTTCAACTAGTCCAGCAGATTGGGGGTGGAAGACTTGTTTTACACCCAACCCCTTCAAGATGAGTTGGATAACTTCAGCTATGAAGTGGGGGCCATTGTCGCTCCACAAAATTCGACAAAGGCCGTAACGAGGGAAGAATTCTTTCAGTAGTACTTTTGCAGTGGCAATGGCAGTGTTGTCACGGGTTGGATAGGCTTCCACCCACTTGCTAAATGCGCATACCACAACAAGTACATACTTCAGACCTTGGCATCTTTCTAGCTGGATGTAGTCCATCTGCAGAACTCAAATGGATGATTGGGAACCCCAAACCCTCCCCGGGGTACTACAGTTCCTTTCCCAGGGTTGTGTTGCAGGCATATCAGACATTGTTGGACCAGACGTTTGGCGGAGTCTGCGATCTTGTCATTGTGCCAAACTTTGGACACAAGCTCGGTCATAGGGGCTGATCCTATGTGTGCAGGGGAGTGTGCCATGGTCAGTATGGAGATCAGGTATGAATCGGGTAGCAACCATTTGTTCGTGTCTTTTGTCCGCCAGCAGCCTTCATCGTCTTTCAGTCCCACCCGTGCCCATTCAGTCAATTCGTGTTGTGAGCTGGCCATTTGGATGTCCCTAATAGTTTCCCTAGCGTCCGTCCATTTCTCTGCTAGTGACCTGGTCACGTACATGCGTGTCGTCGTCCTATTCTCAGCTGTGGTTCGGGCAGTGATGTCGGTTAGTGCATTCCCCTGTCCAATGATGTCTTTCACCCTTTTGTGTGCTTGGCATTTTATTACTGCAAGTTGTTTGGGAAGAAGGACTGCTTCAGTTAGGGCGGAGACTAGATCTCCGTGTAAGATGGGGGTGCCGTGTGAGGTCAAGAATCCCCTCTCCTTCCAAAGGAGCCCAAAATGATGAACCACCCCGAAGGCGTACTGGCTGACGGTGTATATGTTTGCTGTGGTTCCTGCTGCCAGGATACATGCTCGGGTGAGGGCAATCAGTTCTGATGCCTGTGCAGATCGTTGTGTGATGCGGGCTGTCTCTACTACAGTTCGGGCTGTGGTAACTGCATAAGCAGCTGAGGTGGTGCCATCGGGGAGTTTGATGCAAGAACCGTCCACCCACAGCTCTCCGTCAGGGTCAGGGAAAGCTGTGTCTCTGAGGTCGACCCTACTCCTAGTCTGTTCGTCCGTGAGGGTCACACAGTCATGTACAGGGGACACATTGGGATCGTTCTCTGGTAGGGGTAACAAAGTCGCTGGGTTCAGTGTGGTGCACCTTTTCAGGGTGATGTGGGGTGCAAGCAGAGTCAATTCCTATCCAGTCAGTCGTGCACTCGTCAGGTGTTGCGTCTTAGTCTGGTTCAGGAGGGTGTCAACCGCATGGGGCACTAACACCGTGAGGGAGTTCGAGAGCACGATCCCCTCACTTTGTCGGATAGAGATAGCAGCGGCAGCTACAGCTCGAAGGCAGGCAGGCAAAGCTCTGGCTACGGGGTCAAGAGTGGCAGAGAAGTAAGCGCATGGGTGTTGCTTTGGGCCAATGGACTGGGTCAAGACAGACAAAGCACATCCCTCCCTTTCTGAGTGTAGAGGGAGAAGGGCTTCGTGTAATCAGGGGTTCCTAGGACAGGGGCCGAGCAGAGGGCATCTCTTAGTTCTATGAAGGAGGATTGGCATTCAGGGGTCCAAGGGAGTGGGAAGGGGACATCTTTAGCTAGCAGAGAAAGCAGCGGTTTCACGATGAGGCTGAAATTCGGTAACCACTGTCAGCAGAAGGAAGTGAGGCCTAGTAGGGAGCGGACTTGTTTCTGGGTCTTAGGGACAGGGGTTTCTAGAATGGTTTGGATTCGGTCGGGAGTAAGTTTCCTTCCGTCTTTGGACAAGAGGTGGCCTAGGTAAGTGACCTGGGGTTGGCAGAATTGCAGCTTCTTTTTGGAGACCTTGTGGCCATTTTCCGCAAGGAAGTGCCGGAGTTGGATGGTGGCTGTGACTGCAAGTGGAGTGGTGTCGGCCGCCAATAGGATGTCATCGACGTATTGTACTAATACCACTCCATCTGGTAACTGGACTGCGTCCAGTTGTCTCTTGAGGGCCTGACTGTAGATGCTGGGGGTTTCAGTGTAGCCTTGGGGTGCTTGACAGAATCTATATGAGCGGGCTTTTAGGGTGAAGCCAAAGAGGTATCGGCTATCTGGATGGATGGGGATAGAGAAGAAAGCATTCTTGAGGTCAATGACTGTGAAGGTGGTGGCAGTGGAAGGAATCAGAGTCAGAATACTGGTGATGTCTGAGACCACGGGGTACTGAGGTACAACTACTTTGTTGACCTCTCGTAGGTCGATGATGAAGCGGTACGCTTTCTCATCTCCCTCTCCTTGTTTCTTTATGATGGGTAGGATAGGGCTGTTGCAAACATTGCTAACTACTTCCTCTACCACTCCTGCATCTGTCAGGGACTGAATATTCTTTACCAATGCCTTCTCGCCCTCGGGCGATATCCGATATTGTGGGAGTTTTGGGAGTGTTGTGTCCTGTCGAACAGTTATGTGCACTGGGTCGATCATCATGCATCCTACGTCCGAGTCAGTTTTGGCCCACAGGTACGGAGGCAGAGTGTCAAGTAGCGATGAGTCAGCGTCAGAAATGGAAAACATGCGTCGGGAAAGACAAAATCTGAGCAGAGCCGGGTTGTCATACAGAAAGACCCGAACTCCATCTTGTGAACACCTAATAGTAGCTCGGAAATGTTTCAGCAAGTCAAGTCCCATAATGGCGTCAGGGGTATTAGAAGAAAGCAAAAACGTTGTGTCAGTGGTGTTGTTCTCTAGGTCAAAGGAGATCGGTGTGGACAAAGGGTTAGTGGAGGGCGTTCCATCGAAATCTATCGATGTTTCAAGCGAGCCAGACAAGGGTGCCCTTGGAATCAGTCGTTTAGATAACGCACTACGTGTCGCGCCAGTGTATACCAGAAATGGAGACTTCGTACCCAGGACCTTAGCGGTGACATAAGGACCTTGCTGGTCAACATAGAGCTCGACTGGATCCCTCCCTTGCCCTAGGCAGTCCTATGCGCAGTCGTGGGCGTCGTCGCAGTCAGACTGTTGGTACTGGTTCTGTCGGGGAAGGTCAAATGTATTCGGTCTGCCTGATCTGTCGTTATTCGTATCATTCGTGGACCCTCGTCCCTGTCCTCTATTTCTTGGTCCACCCGCTACGTCTTTGGGGTCCCTATTCTTATTCATCTCCAACAGAACCGGATACTGGGATTTCCAATGGCCGAATCCCTTGCAGAATGCACACTGGTCCTCGCTAATATCTTTATATCCAACATAGGGTGTGGGAGTACAGTCTTTAGGGGGTGGGTTCCTAGGGGCATTTGTCTGGTAATTTCCCTTGTACTGCTCTCGTCCTATAGTCACCCCTTGCAACTGTGCAATCATCACTCTCTCCTTCAAGTCCTTTTTCTCTTTCTCAGTCGCCCTATCATTTTTGTTTTTCTGATTCTCATAATATTGGGCCATCTGGAGGATAGCCGCGGGTTTGGAGGCTTCCCAACTACTCTCGCTGGCCTGCAGTTTCTGAGAGACCTCCTGCGACAGACCTTTGACATAATTCTGTTATGTTATGTTATGTTAAAAAAATTTGTAGGGCGCAGCTAACACCATTAGGTTTCTTGGCGCCAGAAAGAAGAGAGCAGATGAAGAAGCAGCAGAGGACGTTTTATTGGTAGGATTCGGTGAAAAGAAAAGTTTTGAGAGAAGATCTAAATTTGGGATACAAAGTGGACAGTCTGAGGGGCAGAGGGAGAGAATTCCAAAGAGTGGGGGCCAGATAGGAGAACTTAAGCCCACCGTGCTTCTTCCTCTTGTATCTGGGAATGGATAGCAGGGCCAGTTGGGAAGACCGGAGAGTGCGGGAGGGGACATAGGGTTGGAGGAGGGTAGAAATGAAGCGGGGGCCCTGACCGGCAGGGGCCTTGAAAATGGTGCAGCCCAGCTTGAACCTGCAGCGGGCGGCCACCGGGAGCCAATGGAGGCTCTTCAGAAGGGGACGAACATGCTGATCTCTTGGGAGAGAGTGTATCAGGCGGGCAGCCTGATTCTGAATGAGCTGGAGCCGCCTGAGCTGGTAGGCTGGGATGCCAACGTAGAGTGCGTTGGCATAATCAAGCCTTGATATTACTAGCGCTAGCAAAGCTAGGGTAAGGGCCTCGACAGTAAGTAGCCGGGAGATTTTCCTAATTTTCCTCAGTTGGAAGTGACTGGAGGAGACTACCGCGCTGATCTGGGGCGTCATAGAAAGGTCGCTGCTGATGACGACTCCCAGACTTTTGGCACAGTTGGCGGGGCGAGGTGGACTGCCGAGGCTGACCGGCCAGAAGGAGGAGTCCCAGGGGTTGGAGGGGCCACCGACAAGAACCAGCTCGGTCTTGTCGGGGTTGAGCTTTAGATGGTTTGAGCTCATCCAATTGCTGATAAAGCAGAGGGTGTTTTGGAAGGTGGAAATGGAATCAGCAGAGGAATCGATGTTAAAAATCAGTTGTATGTCATCAGCGTAGTTGAACGCTGTGACATTGAACTGCCGGAGGGCACGGATAAGTGGGGAGAGATACAAATTAAAAAGGAGGGGGGACAGGGAAGAACCCTGCGGGACACCACAGGTAAGTTTGACCTGGGAAGCAGAGAACTGGGATAGTCTGACAGCTTGGTGGCGTTGAGTCAGAAAGGAGCGGACCCAGTCCAGGGCGGAATCCTGGATGCCAGCCTCCCTGACACGGTCGACCAAAATATCATGGTCGACCGTGTCAAAGGCGGCCGACAGATCCAGGAGAACCAGGGCCTGACAGATGTTTCCGTCCGCTCCCCTGCGCAGTTCCTCCATAACAGAAAGAATGACGGCTTCTGTTGAGTTCGCAGGTCTAAATCCAGCCTGCTGGGGGTCCAAGACACCGGAGTCTTCCACAAAGGAACTAAGAATCTGAGTGACGTGCGATTCTAGAACTTTGCTAAGGAAAGGGAGAAGGGAGATTGGGCGATAGTTGCTCATGATGGAGGGGTCTGCCGAGGGTTTCTTCAAGATGGCGACCACCTCAGCCTGTTTAAAGGGACCAGGAACCTCCCCCCTGGTCAACGAGTTGTTCAAAAGAGCAAGGGGGGGGTCCGGGCAAGAGGTGAAGGCTTCTCGGAGGACCGAGGGAGGGCAACAATCGCTGGGAGAGCCAGAGGAGACTTTATGTAGGAGTGACAAAAAGTTTTCCTTTGAGATGAGAGGGATGTGAGTGAGAGTGTGGGTGTGAGAGTAGCTAGGAACACCAAAGAATGTGGGAGCCGGTGGGGAAATGGAAATGCTGGTTTTAATTTTGATAATTTTCTCAACAAAAAATTGGTTAAGGGAGTCGCACAGGGATTGGGCAAATTCTGGACAAACAGATGGTGTCCGGTTGCAGTGGTCATGTCCTGGCTGCTGTAATCGGAGAACACCGTTTCAAACCGGGAGAAGTATTCTGATACGTCTTCCTGGGGTTTCCAGTCTACTTTCTTTTCTGGGATCAGGGTTTTTAGTTTCTGCACAATTTTGTCTGGGAGTTCTAAAATCGATTTCAAAGGCTTCAGTCCAGGCTCTTGTTGTCTATCTATGCAATCGAGTTGCGACCAGGTATGTCCAAACAGCTCAAGGTGGTCGACTTTCCGGATTTGCTTCCACACATCAGCTGGCAGACATAACCCGAAAAACAAGTCGATGTCAGCTAGGGTCATAATCGTTGAACCTAAGGCTGTACCTAGTTCAGTGTAGAAGGCAGTGGGGTTTTTACGTAAATCGGGCAGAGATTTTCGGAACGTCAGAATATCTTGCCGATCCCATGGCTGGTAAACCCAGTTGTACACTACCCTCCCTCTTGCATCTTGGTGGTTAACGTCATCGTGTGTTCCCTGACCTCGTAGGGGAACCCAGTTGGGAGCAGCCTCTCTTATTGGCATCATGGCCCCAGCTTGCTCTATTCGTGGTTCGGTCGCTACAGAAGTCGTAGGCTTAGCTTCCAACCCTTGTTCAGTGAGGTGGCGGAAAACCTCAAGCGTACGCACAAGAAGGTCCGTCACGTTACACTCGCCCTCATCTCCGATATCGACCTTTCTATACAGAGTCGTTAGGCTCTCGGGACCTTTGTCTCGGTATCGGTCCTCGTACGCATTTAGGGCATGATAACATAATCGTACAACAAAGTGCCGTCTGTGGCTCCCATCATATGAGTTGAACATATCCATGATGTGCTCCTCACTCTCTTTTGTTCTACTAGTGTCCTTACTACCTTGTCAATCCCTGCTGGCTCATCTTTGCTCAACCTGTTCGTTCTTGTGGAATCTGTCTTTCGGGCCTAAGGGTCATCTAACATTGTTGCTTGTGCTGTATCTAGTACAAGGGGTTCGGCCGGCGCGGAGGCCATGGGGACCGAGGCCCTGGTACTACTCTCGCCTGTGCTTGGGGGCGGCAGGTGCTGCGCTAAAGGTTGGGAAGGGGCATATGGAGGGGGCTTGTAGATGATCGGAGGACCTAATAAAAGATCATCGTTGGCTCACTGTTTCGTGGGTAATTCAGGGTAGAGCGTAGAGGGTGTTCTAACAGGACACTGACTCGATGTTTCGGATTCTTGCTTCCGTTTGGCTTCCTCTCTCTCCTTTATCTCTTCTTCTAATTTTCTAGCAGCTAGGTGAGCTGCTTTTCGTAGCTCTTTCTCTAATCTAATTTTGTTTCTCTTTTTACGTTGTTCTGTTTCTTTGCGCCACATGCCGAGACTATAAGCATAGTGGGCGTTGTCTTATTGTTACAAAGGGCTGTTTCCAGTGCGCTTATTTTATCTTCATCGAAGGATCCTATCAGTGGCCACTGACTTTTCTGATCCTTTTTCGTATATTTCTGCCATAGTTTGCTATAGGCTATGGCGATTAATCCATGCTTCATGAACATGTCCTTATTAGGAGTGCCTTCCAGTGGAGCTGGATGATTCATCTCTAATAAGCGGTCCGGGCTGAACCAACTACCAATCAGTGGGGAGAAGATAGGCATGACAGATTACAACGGGGGACAAAGGTCCGCACTACCTATCCTTTCACTACTTGCAAAGACTAGACAGAATATTTCTATTCTACGTTATTTGCAAACAGAGAATATCTCAAAGAACCAATTTTGAACAGTCAATGTTCGGACAATCAAACAATCAGTGGGGAGAAAGAATAGGCACGACGGGTTACAACGGGGGACAAAAGTCCGCGTTACCTACCCCTCACTATCTGCAAAGGAAGAGAGAATATTTCTATTCTTCCTCGTTTGTAGACAGAGAGAATCTCAAGAGAACAATCCTCGAACAAACAATGTTCAGGCAAACAATCAATCAGTGGGGGAGAAAAAATAGGCACAACGGGTTACAACGGGGGACAAAAGTCCGCGTTACCTACCCCTCACTATCTGCAAAGGAAGAGAGAAACGTTCTATTCTTCTCCATTTGCAGACAGAGAATCTCCAAAAAGAACCAACAATCGAAGAGCAATACTAGTATTTTCCAAACAATCAAACAATCATTTCGCAATTTGTCGTGTTACAAGACCTTACCCGGACAGCATGTACAGTTTCTTGTCTTCCGAATCCAGCGCCCGATCGTCCTCTATTCTCCGTGACTGTCGCGGCACTCCTGATGGTTCCCAGTCAGGACCGTAGATCACTTGAGAGAGGTCTGTTCGGAACCAGTGAAGTTCGGATGATTGGCTGTCAGACGAGGGTCTATCGGACAGGAGCTCTCCCGATCGTTGCAGTCGTTCACTCTGTCGTCAGGACCTCTCCCACTGGATCCAAGTGTCACTGATGGGCCCCACGTTTGGGACGCCAATTGTAGAAAAAAGTAGGGCCGATGTTAATCGAGAACCTGTTTAAGTATTGCCCGGCGCTAACCGCCTCTCATACCACTCGAATCTTTCAAACAAAGAGGCAGGCGCTGGAGACTGTAAGGCAGGAAACAGAAGTTTTATTCCCACGGAGCAGAACACGTCAACTCAGACAACAGGGTATCTTCTCGAGGTGCTCTAACAGCATCTCTGAGGCCTGGCCTCTTATACACAGGTTTATTGCTTTATTGCATGAAACACATCTTTGTCAACACTTCGATGTACGGAAAGACATCCTCGGAATCCCCGCTTCAAGCCCGTTCCCACACACATTTACAGTAGAAGTCCCCACCCCGGTCACAACAGGTGACGATGATCGCGCAGCTGGGCATTCCGCCGATTCCCGGAATGCATGTGGTTGATCGGGTCTCATGGGGTGGGGGCTTTGATCAGTTGTGGATCCTTTGATGGGGGGAAGCTTCCTACTGTATGGGGGCAATAAGCAGCATCCGCAGGGCCAGGTGGCGGCCTGGGAACGAGCAGGACAATCGGGCACAGAGGAAAGGGGTGGGTTTTATCAAAAGGGATACGGGATCATGAAAGGAATGGAGGGAGGTGTTGAGCTGGGAACAGGATGGGGTTCCGAGGCAGGGTTGCGCTGAAGAGGGGTTTATGACCCAAGCATGTGAGAGCGGGGGCTGTCAGCGTGCAGGGGGGGATGCTTGCGAGTTTTAGGAGAGAGGGAGATGCGCTGGCTATCGGCGGTGGGCAGAGAGGCCATGGCATTCAAAATGGCTGCCACTTACGCGCACGGATGAGCTTAAAGTGGGACAAGATGGCGCCGATAATGTTGATGTCGCAAACTAGATTTTAACATCAGGGTGGGGCAGGGATCAGGTCAGCTGCATTTGCAACCGTAACCACATGGATTTTACAGACCAAAGTTTCTGGCTAGCAAATTGGGGTACGCTATTCCCACACCAACCAACAAATGATTGAAGAGAGTAGAATTCCAAGAGGAAATTATGCTCTGCTGAAATCATAATTGGTGCACACATGTTTAAATGATTAAGACAAATTAAGTTACTTTTAATGGTTTTCCAAGAGAGATTTCAAAAAAGCCAGATACACTTGTGCACCTTCACACTAGAAGTAAATCTCCTTGAACTTCATCTCACATGGAGGCTGCAACCTCTCATGGACCGATTTTATTCAAGATTTCAAACCCAGATCAAACACTAATAAGACCATGGCAAGCGTAGAAAGCAAATTTTCTTGGAAACAAAACAGGCCATGCACTACTGGGTTCCGTTGAACCTTTAAAAACATAGATAATAGAGTGATTACTAAGTAAACCATCAACCCATGGGTACGGACAGCCAAAAAATGCTGCGATTTAATAACAAAATGACATCAGTGCCGGAGAAGCAACATTTTTTAAGGAATGCAAAACCAGTTATGGCCATCCTAAGACAACAAATCATTAACAGCCTTAGTCTTTGCCACAACTGTGTAGCAATGTGACGAATGCCCTCGAATTATTGACATGATTGTTGCTTTAAAAAGCACACAGACCTGCATTACATAAAGGTAGTCTTTGGGCTAGAGAAAAACGTTTTTTACATTGAGCAATAAACAGGTCACCACAGACCAACCTCAATTGGGAGCCAGATCCTTTCTCCATCAAAGCCCTCATGTACCAACATGCATGTTTACTGTGTAATCCCCGTTGCTTTCATGGCCATAAGAGAAGGAGTTACAAAACTGAATTGAAAGGCTGCAATCCTCTGTGGCCCATGTCTGAGTCCCTTCCATCCATTGCAAAATAACCTTCAGTAGTCCATTATTGATAATCCAACAAATAATAGGCTGAGATATAAAGACTATGTCACAAGCACATATTACACTGCCAGCCAAGCTAGATAACGTGACGCATATAACCCTCTTTTCTCCCTCCTCAAACTTAGACAATTGGGTAGCAATAGCTTTATGTTGAGTAAGCACTTGCAGATCATATTTTCCCTAATGCTTCATTTCATCTCCCAAAATGTCTACCAGAGCCGATGTTGAGCAAAGACTATGTTAGGAGGCTGTGAGTGCATAGTCTGAAGACAAGTACACTCATTATAGGATGATATAATCGAGTGCCTGCAATCCAATGGGAAACAAAGTTACAGCATACACTTAAGCTAATGCTCTGAAAATGAAATAGTTGAGTGTTGCTCACTGCAGAGCAGAGAAATTTACCAAACTGGTATCTTGTTTAAAGTACCTTCACCGTAAACTTTTTTATACAGAGAAATCAAACTCCCAAAGTGCAAGTTCAGCCATTTAACATTTTGCAATCTCATTTTCACCTTGCCTGACATTATGTACAAAGGATGGGGAAATGAGTGACAGTGGACCTGCCTTCAATTATGCGGGACGACAGTCACTGTGACCAAGTGGAAGATGGATTAAAAAAAAAATACATTAAATAAAAATAAACGTACTTACCTTCCTGTAACGAGCGAGACGTCCTCAATCATCTTCTCTACTAAAGGCAGGCTCCCAAGCCAATCCTGGCACTGATCTCATGCTCATGAAAGCAGCTCCCTGATTGGAGGGAGTGGCCTCTGTCTGCGCTCCCGAGGGTATTGAATGCCTGCATGTACTCAGGCCCTGCGCCGTCCTGACACTCGGTTCAGTGCAGGGTGATGAAAAATAAAATGGAAATAAATTAACTTCATTACCATTTTATTTTTCTTCTCTGGGGGATTTCAGTGGGGAGATGCTCCTCCACTATTATGGAGTAGGTGCCAGGTCAGGAGTTACCACCAATAAAAGCAGCAGAGGTTCTGCCATTGGTATGTCTTTGGTTCCGCCAACTCAAGTAGGGGGATTGCTGCTTCGCTCTTTAGGGCACCCTTCTTGCTCTGTCAAATCCTAACAAAGGCTCAATGTATTTTAAATACTAATGAAAATTCTGTCTCTGTTCATGGAGATTAAAGTGGACCTTTACTTGAATATTTCCAGAGAACCCTGAAGATATATGCATTAATTTTACTTTCTATTTCACTCCAGCATTCCATTCTAGTGGTACAACACACAAATACATCTAGAGAGAAAGAAACAGATAGTTTACCCTGTTGAGTGTATGTCACCAGTGCTCTTCGACACCCATCTATTTAAATGAGACAGAATTATTTGATAAATCTGAAATGCAAAGTAACAAAAAGACTCAATATCGTTTACAAACGCAACCAATATCGAACTTTGCCCAAGGCCAATATGAGAAGAGCAGAAAACAGGAGATTTTCTAATGTCACAAGGATTGTTTTTTTATATGGAATATGCCTTAAATAGTCGTTGAATTTGGAGTTTAGGGCTACATGTATGTAACGGGGTGCCCGAGTTGTCCAGTGTACAGGGGGACGGCAAGGACATGGACTGGTGGACATGCACTGATTCCCTTCATCCTTCCCCACAGGACGAACAGTGCTCGTGGCACGCACTTGCGGAAGAAAATCGGGCCGGCCCCTTTAACTGGCCGTGTGTCTCGGACGATGGCCCCTCCCACAATGACGTGTACCTCACAGGATTGGTTAAGAAGCCGGATGTCCAGGTAGAGGCGTGTGACATCACTGGAGGAGGAGAGTGCAGGACCGAGGAGTCGAGGAAGACGAACCGGTGAGACCACGGAGCTTTGGACGCCGAGCCAGGACGAGAAGCAGACGTGCACCAGGAAGAAGCAGACGGACTACGGACTGAAGCAGACGAGCCAGGAGGCCGACGAGACCGCGTTGCGCCGTGCCACACTCCCGAGGGAGGAGTGTGGCTCCGACAGGTACGGGACAAATTTCCGAGCTGGGTGGGGAAAAGGGGACTGTTCCCGCGTTCAATACCCTCTGCTTCTAGTGAACCCGCACCCCCCTGAACCCTGTAAATACCCTTTCCTCACTACGTTTCACAAAGTCGGCAAGGCTAAGCACTAAAGGTGTCCCTCACTTCCCCGGTGTTCCCCAGTATAAGAACGAGGACAGAAAAGTAATTGGTCCTTTCTTTGTTTTGTTCTCTTTCTGGTCATCCTGAGAGTTGCCTCCCTCGAAAAGCCCTGACTCCGGGCAAGACAGTCCTTGGATAAGCGGCTGACCCAGTAGGCACCACGGACCCAGCAGAGTTCGCCAAAGAAAGACTGACTTTACGGAAAAAGAAACTGTACATGAAAATAAAACCCGCTTTGCCCAAAACTCGTGTCCAGCCCATTACTGACTCCCCTTTACAATGTATCAAGCTATTTTGTATTTGCACACAAATCGGCCCATTTGCGAACTCAAAAAAGTCCTTTTACATGTATCAAAACCCATTTAGCAATTGGGTAACCTATTACGAATCGCAACATGCGCTTGCGATTCACTATTAGGAAGGGGCGTTTTTAGGGCGTATCTTCCTAATACCGAATCGCATCAGTATGTAGGAATGTTTTGTGACCAAAATGCGGTTGCAAAACATTAGCCTTTTACCACCTACTTCAAGTAGGTGGTAACCCATTCCCAATCGGGACGGGGTCCCTAAGGGACCCCTTTCCCTTTATGAATGTTTGTTACAGCATTTTTTATGAGCAAGCAGTGGTTCAATGGACCACTGCTTAATCTTCAAAAATAAAAAGAACACTTTTCATTTTTGTTTTTGAAACGCATCCCTTTTCCCTTTAAGGATAATGGGACGCATAAAAAAAATGATTGCTTTATTTAAAAGCAACCATGGACATGGTGGTCTGCTGACTCTGTATAAACAAAAAGAATCCACCAATAGTTCTAAAAAATGTTCCCTACTGTGGTGGGGAGCACTTAGTGTATTTAAAATATCCCTCACACACCAAAAGGACCCTTGGTGTCATGCTTCATGATTGGGGTCTTCGCACCCCTCTACGGGATGCGGCGTGCTGCGACCTACGACTACGCGGGAGCACTAATTACAATGACTATGCGTGGTGTGT